>NC_060236.1:29812347-30112347 GCF_021155775.2 Neodiprion pinetum | reverse complement strand
ACCAGTCGGATGATTCAACAGCGTATAAACGGAAATATCAAATATCCGACACTTCGATTTCGCATACAAAGTTTCCTTTTATGTTATCGTTTTCTCAGCACGTTGCTAAAGTAGTAGAAAGTAGTTTTTAAACGGTTCAAATATCGTTCGATAAACGTGGCGCGGAACAATCGTTGAAATGTTTCATCACGATTAATTGACGAAGAGGAAAAACGACAGACGGTAAAAACACTGACGAACGACGATGACTGGTAATTTTTAAAAGACGCAACACGTGTTACCAAACTTTTCCGATAAAAACACTTCCTGGTTACGTATTAATTACACATGTACTTGTATGCTCACAAAACCGGATATTCCACGAACATGAAACAATCCGAGGCAAACTTTCTCGTTATCACTTTATGTCAACTTCTGAGTCTCCAAATCGAGAACCCCGAATTATCGGAGGTTCGACCGACTATCGAAACAGTTTTAGTTCGGTTTAAGAATCACCAAGATAAGGAAAGCAAGCAAACAAAAAGGACAAAAAAAAAAAAAAAAACTGGTAAAAACCGATAAAGGGTACTGTGAATCTTATAATTTTCAAAATCAAACATACACACTTCACCGTCGATGCTGATTCGATGAAACAAAAACTTACGTTCCACAAGAAAAAAAATAAATAATCAAATTGTCTCTTGTCACGACGAAGTAACAACAAAAACAACAACAACAACAACAAGAAGGTTCACAGCTAAGATCAAACTATTCACGAGTCGCTTGAAACAAACGAAAACCGACGGATACTTCGCGTCAGCGGCAGCGACGGCGGCGGGAATTTGAGTTTGAAAACGAGGAATAACGGGGGGCGTAACTCCACGGGCGTCGAGTTGCGGTGGTGGTTGTGCGCACAGAGGCTGGGGATAGAGTTAGACGGAGGACACGGTGGGACGGGGATAGAGATAAGGATAGAGAAGAGAGTCCAGTGAAAAACCGCGATCTGCAGGCGAGCTACCGAGGCAAACGGTGCTAGTCGCATGCTCGTACTATCTAGCATCGGCGACAACGTTGACTCCCGTCACGCCGGGGACTCAAGGTTTGAAGAGAGCAGGATGAGGAGGGGGAAGGCCTCTTACATAACGCACCGGCCACCCCCACACACTTCGAAAGACTCGAAACTACGTGTAGAAGCCTACGTATAATACCTACTTCCATGCAACACACTTTGCTGCTGCATAGTCAGAGTTTAACAATTGCTTGTTACGCTCCCAACTATACGTCGCTGGATACGAGAGTATAACCTATCATTTCCTCTCACTCTCATTTCGCTCTATTTTACTCTCTTCGTTGTTGTTGTTTTTGTTGTTGTTATACGTTATATACATGCATATATCCACGGGATTCCATTAAGTGTAATTATTATACCTATATGAGCTTACGATTAGTCTGGAATGGTTTTTTTGTATGTTTTTTTTTTTTTTTTTTCTTGTAAATGCAGAATGATATTAATATACAAGATTTCTGTGAAACTTGTAATCGCTCAACGCCCGTTGACAGGCAACCAAAAATACGTCTCTACTACACATAGCAATACACAAAATGTAGTCTTTGCTGCCTATTCTTTGGGCGTTGAGCAGCTAGTTTCACAGAAAATTTTCAGTACACAGCATCGTATCATATATATGTATACAATATACGTATATACATCCGTTAAGTTTAATGGAAATAACTTATTCATCGTCCTATGGGTTAATCCTTCAGTTCTTGCTGGAACCTCCCCCCCCCCCCTTCCTAATGATTTGCCTGGTATTAGGTAAAAAAAAATTTAGTACAGATAAAAAAGAAGTAATAAATAAACAGGTATTTCTCATCGTTGGTAAAAAAAAAAATTGCCATAAAATTTATGTGTATATATTAGACTGCCTCAAAAATGAAGGAATTTTTTTTTTTTTTTGCGTGTTTATATATTATATTGTATTTCATTCCCGAGTATTCAGTCAAATATTCTTTCACCACGCAATTGTATAAATTACTGTTTATACAGTTTGTACAGTTCATTGATAATTCAATAATAACCTTGTTATAAAAATCTAGTCGTGGTGTAAAAATACTCGACTATCAGTTAGGGATGAAATATATTTGATATTTCGAGACATATTATTTTCTCCTTCACAATTATAAGAATTTTGATTTATATCCGACTCGATATATTGTCCTTCTATGCTACGCTTCACTGCTTATATTTCTATACACATACATGCCTTCTGAATAAAGTTGAAAAAAGAAAAGCTTGAAAAAAGCCATCTCACTTTTATTCACGATGTGATTTTTGATACGCGAGTATCTTTGCAATTTTTCATTTGAATGAAACGAAAATGAAAAAATAGAAAAAAAAAACATTCAAACATACATAGAAACATTGTCTTTTGTTGATTATATACTATTCACGCTATACTTTCTATACTCTGGATAATTCGTGAGTGAGACACGGTCAATGATATAATTTACAACCGTTCAATGAAAATACTTTCGCAAATTATAATAGCGATAATATCATGGCGAAACGAATTTAATTGAAGTAAGAGAGAGTAAGAAAGAAAAAAAAAACCCAAAGGATCGAAAAAAATTTTTCTAATATCCGACGACATACGACGGACGCTAAGAAGTGTGGATAATAATTAAAGGTCTTAATATACGTATAAAAAATGTAATATTTATTAAAAAAAAAAAAAAAATAATAATAATAGATGTACGGTATAAAATAAGGCAATAAATCCCGAGTTTATGAAAGCATCGAAACACTGATAAAACAATTTATTTTACGTATCAAAGACGCGTTAATCTCCCGCTGTACTAAATCAGATTGATGTATGACGATTGTACATAATATACGTTACATATACAAACATACATACATAATGTCATATTGCATACAATGAAACACGCAGATTACGCTGTACTACATTGTACATATATGTACGTATGGTGCGTATGTAAAAACTCTAGCGAACGCTCTCCAGACGCTTATATATACAGCGACCCACAATCAACCGCGACGTTACGTTTGTCGAATGACTTGAGCCGTTGCCAATTCGGTGACAATGAAAATTTCTCTAATTAACATCGGTGATATGTGAAAAATAAAAAGAGAAATTATATCATTATTAAAGATGTACGCGGTTCGTGCGTGGCCCGAAACAAATTATTATTATTACTATTATTATTGTTATTTTTATTGTCACTATAGTTTTGACCGCGATATTAATTATTCATTATTAGACTTTACGGAACGCTAGTTTGCATTGCAAACCTTTAAAATCCACACTTCGTCGTGCGCCGTACGACGAATAAATTATATCGCCCACGTTGTAATAAAATTACAAATCAATTTTTGTAACTCGTACTCCGCAAGAGTATGCCTGTATAAAAATTGTCAACGAATGATGAAATAATTTCATTTCCCCGTCAAGGAGTTTCTGGTATGTTCGAGGGTGAGAAAAGAACACGTTCTAAAAATAAGGAAAAAAAAATTTTTTTAAAATCGCCGGTTATGTTACAATTTTCATGTTTGAGAGGTTAGAAACTGTCGACAAATTGGCGAATAAGACTGTCGGTTCGAGCGACCGTTAGAAAACGTCCCAAAAATCGAACGGTCATTTGGTCGGTTTTCGAATCGTTCGAATTTCAAATCCGTAAATCGATATTCTATATTCCATGTCTGTGCAGCGGGACGATTTGGAGACATTTTTTTTTAGAGACACAGATTCAATATTACTGGAGAAAATGAAAGATGTTTGCCGTACTTTTTGCAGCAAAGATGTAGAATTCTGTCTTTTTTTTTTTTCTCGCGAGTAAATTGAAAAAGTTTAAACTATACGAAGTGATTGAGAAGAACAGACCCGCATCTTTTAAAGAGAGGGGGGGGGGGGGGGAGGTCTAACGACTCAGCGGGTCAATATATAGATGCGGGGAATACCCGGTTATTCAATTCTGGTCTGATATTCCTGGACGTCGAGGATCAAGAGGACGTCATCATAGTCGTGACGATTTATTGAAGAGAGGAAAAAAACGTATTTCCTAGCACAATAATAACATAATAATAACAATAAACGTAGATAAAGAATTTCTGACGAAGAGAATTTTATAATAAATTCTTCAAATCACATTACCAACAATATTCCTATAGTAGCAATCTATAAAACGAGTCCACCTTCACGTTCAAGCTATTAAACGACGAAATCTAATAATTGGCCATAAATACCTGCGAGGTAGATAAATTTAAGGTTATAGTATGAGATAAATAACAAAATCCCGTTGTAAATGTTCCATTCTGAAAAGAGTGGCGTGAAGTTTTCGATTGAAATATTACGCGCTGGATTCCCCGCATATATATTATACCTACAGGTACATATACCTATAATTCCACGTGATGGTTGAATGATATAATACGCTTCACTTTCCTCCTTGCCCTCGATGTGTTAAATTAACAAATTTAGTCTACGGTCTCTAATTCTCACAGGCTAATTTTTAATCATTCGAACGTTGTTCAATTCAAACGATAACGGCTTACGACTATTTTCATCTGAATTTAAACGATATATATATCACGATTAAAGTACATGACGAAAAACTCAATCCTAATATGTAACAAAATTTTTCGACCCAGCGTATCCGAAGTATGATTTAAAAGCTCTAAACAAAAACCCTCGATATGAAAAGTTTCAAAAAAATTGAGAAAAATCGTATGAAATATAACAAAATTTTTTGACACCTATTGGAAGATGGAGATTTCATAACTTGAAAAGACATTGACGTAGAATCTTGATCGAGATTTCATGGAATGCCCCATACGTATAAAGCTGCAGAGATTGGAAGGGGGCTGAAGTGGACCGAGACGACTCACGTAAGTCATGAAGAAGAAGAAGAAGAAGAAGAAAAAGTAGAAGACGTATAAGAACACGAATAAGAAGAACGACGTAACGAGCTACAATAAACTAATTGACTCCCAATTCCGACTAGGCATAAAACGAGCCTCGGTCCTGGCCTAACTACCGGCTCAGGATCCTCCCGTTCCAAGATGATCATTAGGGTCGTGTGAAAGGTTCAAAAGTTTATTACAACCCGTGCCGGTCTCGCTGCCGTGGCGATAAACACATCCGTGTGCAGCTGCATCACGCACTGTTCAATTAACGTAACGCGCTAATCGTGCAATCCTCCTCCACTCGCTGATTAACGTTATACAAGTACGATCAAACGATTCCATTAAACCGAAGGGCATTTAAAACTCTTTTTCGGCATTTCCCGATCACGCGACCTAACCTAACCTTCGTGAAAAAGAAAAAATTAACAAAATCGCACCTAAAGAAGCCGAAACACAGTGCACGGTACGAGCGAATGAAATACATGTAGTTGTACTTCGTGTAATAGAAGCAACACGGTTAACTTTGATTCGAAGATGTGTGAATTAAGCAATTGTGTCGCAATGACGATTTTTCCATATTTAGAAGCATAAATGGCAAAATCTGAGCGAATAATGGTCCGAATGAGTTGAAATTTGGATATAACATTTGTTTTCACAAGGTGTAAGTGCACGCGAAAGCTGGTTCGAATATCTCAATGGGTAAAAAAGTTTCGAATTTGAATGCGCGTTGAGGTGAGGACAGGGATTACGTCGTCGATACTCGGCAAGTTTTTTTGACTATTCTGACATGACCTAACCCTAACGAGGGTGTTTGGTTAGTCGGCAAGATAAATCAAGCCGAATACTCGAAACTCTGAGCATTTAGTGGTAAGAGGAGTTTCTTGTAGCCAGACGATCTATCTGCAGAAACAGAGAGAGAGAGAGAGCAGTGCCCGCTACCAGTGTGTGTGTGTGTACAGAGCTTGATGTAACTGCGAACTTCGAGTAGGTACAGATTGGCCCGTTGCTTGCATACCCTTATGCCTACATACTACTCGAGACTCGAGCATGGTTTATTTAGATATCAAATCGCCGAGCTTATACCATTCGATAAACATCTAAAACATCCAGTAAATACGCATCGACATATATGAGGTGTACGTGAACGTTGTGTGCAGAGGATACAATATCTCGATGTTGTTACAGTCATGATATATCGATGAATGGATTTTTGACCCGCGTGGCGTAGATATTCTTTATCGAAAATTTACTCTCTGTTTATGAGACTATCCAAGTTTGGGAACATTGATGATTAAAATCGAACGAGGAATTTCCTGACATGAAATCTAACGGGAAAAAGTATCGTATCGTCGGTAAATGCATTCGTTCGTTTTATGACCATAATCATGGTCGACTTTCAATTATCAATTACCGAAAATTATACGAAACTGCTGATTAATGCCTGACGTATACGATACGCCCCCTAGTCTCATTTCGCGTTCAACAGCCGAGAACGGAAACTGGTGTTTCGCTATACCGTCTCAATTATCGAAGGTGCTGAACGGTTATTGGCTCAATATTAATATCGACACTTAACGTGTGTGCACAAGGGTGCGATTTTACCGCAAATATATCTCACTCCGAAAATACATGATACGCTCCGTTGGATGATTATTAACAATATTGGTCAAGGATTTGAGAGCGACCCCAATTACGTCGTTTCGTTTTATGAACATTCATTCGCGAAACAGCAACAAAAAAAAAAAGAAAAGAAAAAGGAACGCTAATTGTACTTCAACCTAATTGTAATTTTTCCACTACCTCGTGGATTCTAATTGTACGTTAATGCGGAGAGTTAATTAGTGTATTATAGCAAGTTTGAAATCGACATCGAAGAAACAAATTGCTCTGCATGACTGTTCAAACCTTCACGGACACGCGAATCGTGGCTACACGATCATCATTGCCATCATCATCATCATTGTGTGTTTGACTTGAATTTCTGTCCACGCGTCAAGTGGCGACGAATTTTCGTTACACTATTTACCAAAAATTAACAACTATCGGTATGAGAAGAGTTTCGCATACATTTGTACATACATGTATATGCATATATATATATATATATATATATATGTATATATATATCTCGGTTTGAGAATGTAATTAGAATTTCCTCTTCACCCAAGGAATGATTAACGTCTCGTTGTTAAAAAAGATCTCGTTTCGGTAACGCTTCTTTCTTGCACGTGCATATATATATATATATATATATATATATATATATATATATATATACATGCGTGCGTGCGTGTGTGTAATTTCGTGTTCCTCATCTGAAGAGCTTCGTGTACCGTACAAGAAATACGTGTGTGTCCGAAGACGAATCAGGTTGCCTGGAAACCGTACCAATTCTCACGTATTCTATACACACGTCGTAACCCGGGCGTCGAAGGCCGTCGTCGTGACATACCTATAATATATATATATATATTTTCAATTTATTTCCTTCGTCCATTTTGTTCCTGCTGCGGCTACGTTTTTCGGTTGTAATTTCACAATTGTCAATCCCAGCCACTCAGGACTGAAGGAAATCGAATCCATGCAACGGATAAACGTGCGTGGAAACAATATAAAGGCAATGTGATTCGCAAGTGCCAATTTTTTTTCTTTTCCGAAAATCGAGTTTTTTTTTTTCAGTCCGGAATCGTAGGACGAACCGTTTAGATACGAGCAACGCGAGAAACCGAAACATAGAACCGCCAGATTTCTCGCGATTTCAAAAATATTTCCAACTTTCTATAATATTTTGACTTTTCTATAGACTTCATCTTCCTGTATTTCAAATTTCTATATGATACATATTTTCTCGCCTTTGATTTAAATACCATAAATTCTATACCAATCAAATATTTCCATCATTCCCAATTTTTAACCCCCACCCCAAAATAGTCATATTCCTAATCGCTTTCGTGTTTATGAAAAATTAAAATAGCTGAATGAGAAAAAAAATAATTAAGAAAAAGTGTAACCTATCACGAAAAATTATATTCCATTTGTTTTCAAGCATTTTTTACCTCACTGATGTCTCTGAAAAAAACAACGTTCTTAATCGAAACTGAATGTACGCGTAATAAAAATTACACTGTGGGGTATAATCTCGCTAAACTACGGTAAGAATATTTGTAACGATTTAAAAAAAAAAAAAAGTTTCTGGTTCCAAACGTCGATGTTCAAGTTTTCTCAAAATTGAGAAAAAAAATTCCCTAACGCACCATAATTCATCAAGGTTAATAAAAAAAGAAAATCCCCGACTGTTCCAGACTTTCCTGGTTGAAAGTTCGAACGGGAGCCCAGCAATAATTCTCAAAAAAATGTGCAACAAGAGAAATTGACTCACCTCCGAGTTGCTCGTAGCGACGCTCGAAAGTCCGGGTGACATGGCGCCAGTGCCGATATCGGGACTAACGGCATCGGCGTGCCCCTGAGGGAGGAGAGCGGGTCCTCTGGGGTAGGAGGCGATATGGGGATGCTGTGGCTTCGGCGGGTTGTGAGGGGGCGCGCTGTGCACCATGGGGGCGGCTATGGGGGCGACGGCATGCTGAGGAGGGGGCCCCGTGTCGAGGGGTGTGACGCACCCACCGCCCTCGCTGCCCTGGCTCGTCGGTATTTCGGATGCGTTGGAATCGCCGCCCCTGAAAGACTCGTGGAGGAACTGCCGGACTTGGTTCTTCTGCTTCTGGACGACGTGGTAGCGTGTCGGGTTCTCAAGCAACGTCCGTACCTGAAGAGCGAGAAATATAGAATCGAAATAAGCGTACAGAATTTGTCGTGCTTTGTATAATATAGAAACAGACTAATAAAATTATATTCTAAGATGTGAGAATTAGACAATTGTGTCGCGATGACGATTTTTCCATATTTAGAGGTATAATTAGCAAGATCTCGTTGAATAATGATCCGAATGAGTTGAAATTTGGATATAGCATTCATTTTCGTAAAATATACGCGTAAGTGAAAGCCAGTTCGAATATCTCTGTAGGTAGAAAAGTTTCGAATTTGAGTCCGTACCTGGAGAGGGTGAAATGTAGTGCCGAATTAAGCGCACAGAATTTGTAGTACTTCGTATAGTACAGACACAGTACAAAAAAAATTGATTCTAAGGTGTATGAATTAGTCAACTGTGTCGTTGTGATGATTTTTCCATATTTAGAGTTATAATTAGCAAGATCTCGGTGAATAATGGTCCGAATGAGTTGAAATTTGGTTATAGCATTTATTTTCGCAAGATATACGCGTACGTGAAAGCTGATTCAAATGTCTCTGTAGTTAAAAAAAAAGTTTCGAATTTGAGTGCCCGCTGCGCGTTGGCGTGAAAAAAGCTTCTTCGATAGGCATATAACTAAGAAATAATCAGACCGATTTTGTGATAAAATATAATCAGTTATCAAATATAAAGAATCGCGTTAATTCAGACCCAGAAGATGACGAAAATCTGTTCATTTGTTATCGAAATATCGTCGGATAAAAAATTGATTACACGCATAATCGGAGGTAATTCCCTACATCCAAAAGGCACGTTATTTTGACATAAACGAATGGATGCATCAATGTTTTAAAATTATTTATAATAATGACAATTTTTTGAAACTACAGAAACATTAATACACAAATCGTTCTCTACACCCACGTCAAGCAGATATATTTTATTTCATTAAATTCAACTTGTTTTATGATTTTTTTCTTTTTTCAATTTTCTCCTTCTCATTACGATTGTATTTGAAAATGGAGAGGAATAGAGTGAGATCGTGTCAACACAGCTGTCACATAGAAATAACGACGATAACGATACGCGGAAGTAAAAATGTATATTATAATTAACGACAAGCAGCTACATTTGGGAATAATTTCTTCTTTGCTTAACATACATTCGTTATTAACACCGTCTATTTTTATATCGAGCCTGATACACGGGTATAAATGTAATTAATTATTTATTATAACTTTTAAAATCGGCAAATACTTTCTCACCGTTTACAATCGATCGATCAACGCGGATCGCGAGTTACAGACATTGATCGTTAATTAATTATCACCGTTTTGACAACAGCTGTGATTGCTTGCTCATACCCGTGGCCTTGGACAGTGTGTTACATACATACATATATTCGTATAGAATAATACACGCACGTACATACATACATGTAAATACTCGTACTATTCGAGTCGAATAATTTGGAAAATCAACGAGAAGCTTAAAAAATAAAGAAGGAAGAAGTATGAAAAAAACAAAGTAACGGAAAGACGTGAAATTGGACGACGCTTACGCATGTAAACAAAAAGGGTAATGTAAAAATTACACACATTCGTTATTGAAATCGAGGAAATTACGCACAACCCTCGGTGATGACGCAGGTAGATGAATAACGTCGCAACGCCACTCGCGGCTGTAATTATCTTTGCAGTCGACGCGATCATTTACAACGTTACATTATCGGTACATAGGTATATACACATGTATACGCGTGTATGATCCAAGAACACCGAAATTATTTTATCATTAACGATAGCACGTTTAATTGTTATAAATGTAGTTCCCTGTCACCTCGATCTGCGATCTAAAATCGAAATTATTGTCAAAAAAAAAAAGAAAAAAATTCGATTTTGATAACTGATAAGATGAATGATACGCATTTTGTGCGTAGAGTAAAGGATAGCACCTAATATTGTAAAACTGAAGGAATCAAGACATTTCCAAATCGTCGTATATTCAATGTAATAACATATCAAAAACGGACTAATAGCAAACTTGATTTAATTTAATTCTAGATATTTTTTTTTTTTTTTTAATGACAACCGTCCAAGCTTAAACCCCCCCCCATTACATGCGTATAATTTATAATGATTGGCGACAATGTGACAATTATTACTATTTACAAGATAACGCATATAATAGTATATCTGTACAATTATATTCAGGTATAAACTAATCGCGAGTGATCTGATAATTAAAAATCGTGTACAGTACTCAACGTTATTTGTTTTGTGTTCTTTTTAACACGCACCGATCAATGATACCGACGAAAGTTTATCAAAACCGATATAAGGTTCGTTTCCATTTTCTCAGATAAGTTTTTTCTTTTTTTTCTTTCCTCGTGCAATTAACGCATATCTTTACGTACATAGGTACGCACGCAAATAAGATTAAAATATTACATAATGATTAAAAACGACTGGAAAGAATACTGATTAATGATAAAACCTACGTGCGGACGTATTATACGTACGTCGAAATTTCGAAAGTTTCGAGATAAAAACAAAAAAGGGGAATAAAAAAAAACGTAATAAGTAAAAATATCCTAAAGATAAAATAAATTATCGATAAAACATATAAGTATGTATAAAAGTACGTGGAATGTTTGAATACGTAATATGCAAAGGCCCGAGTTAAAGGTAATTTGTGTGAAACAAAAACAGGAAAAACTACAACTGAGTATACGGGAAGACATTTACGAGATAGAACAAGAGTATCGAATATAATAGCATACATACACAGACACCGAAGTATAATACATGAAAGGAATATTCGTGCGCTGTAAATAATTATCTCGGCCTATTTTTCATTCGATCATGCGTGTAAAATTGAATTTAAATGGTTGACACAATGCCACGATATTTTCCACGGTTAACCGTTATGGTATAATACAGGCTTCTACGACATCGCAGATTACTTGTGAATGTCGGTACAATTATATCAATCGACTCTCGAATCGGTCGTGAGATAAAGAGAAAAAAAAAAAAAAAAAAGTCGCGGAAAAAATTTTGTAGATATTTATGCGTACGCGCTCTTGTCAAACTTCAAACGAACTGCGTGTCAATTTTTTCGAAGAAAATAAGAGGAAAAAAAAAAAAAGAAAAAAAAAAGAAAGAAAAGAGAAAAAACAATGTTCGAACCGAATTCGCGCCAAATTATTTACACGATTCGTTCCGATATTGGAAATCGGTAGATATTCAGAGAGTTTGGTTTGCGAAAAAAAAAAAAAATAAAAAAATAAAAAAAAAAAAAAAAGAAGCCTCAGACCTTTACACGTTCTGTAAAAAAGTTGCAAAAATTTAATTTTCACGAGCACAGAGAGGAAAAATCAACTGCCTCGAGGGTTTTTCAATCGGATCAAACCGCGTGCGTGCGCGTGTTCGTTTTTTTGTTGTTTTTTCTTTTTCTTTTTTTCATTCCTTCTCTCTTCGCCACTTTTTTCGCTTCTTCGTTCGAATAATTGTACAACATATTCTCTCGACTGAGTTTAAAAAAAAAAAAAAAAAACACATTGATCTTGCGGGAAAAAATATGGACGATCGCGTGAAGAAGTTGGAATCTTATGAAAAATTGACTAAAATCCGTAAACGATATAAATACGGATGTGTATATTTTTTTCCGGAGAATAAACAATGTCGGAACGAATTACTTGAGTTAAAATTCAGAGTTCCTCGATGCGGATTAAATATCATCAACATATTATCCATCTCACGTTCCATCCGAAATGTAAAATTGCACTGAATGTATACGATTTTTTTTCTCACGAGAACCGAACGAACGGTGCGCTAAAAATGGAACATAGCCCCCGAAGCTAGGCGCGTTCTTTGTTTCGCCTCTTTTTGTCTCTTTAAACGAAATGACATAATTACGGAAAAAAAAAAAAAAAAAAAAACCAATAATAATCGACCCCGCATTATGTAGCTGTTCGGTAAACAACGGATATTCCGTGGCATTTCCAACTGCAGCCTGATTCACCGCGATTTTTTCATTTATTACAAAAACAAGGCCACCGCATGAATATATACATATATATATACCCAGACGAAAATTTTATGTATGTACAGGTATGTATATTAGACTGTTTCGCGTTAGGACGATAAAATGTTTTTTTTTTCTTTCTCTCGCTAGAACGAGATCCAAACATTAGTTCACGACGGGGAAAAAAAATTCCACGAAGAAGCTGGAACGAAGTTGTAAATTTTTTTTAAAAACATTTTTAGCGTTATTTTAATGATATCGAATCAAGCAATGCGATAAAAAAAAAAAAGAAAAGAAAGGAACTTGTAACGAAACAAAATTCGTAATGGTTCCCCATGTAATTTCCCGTATATACGGAATCGAATGGTTTATGTTACCGTGCACAAATATTACCTGCGTTCCGTTAATAATTCCGCGGTGTGCGAGAGGTGGTATTCCATGAAAAAGTTCCAAGCCTACAAACTCGAGTTACCAGGTGAGGATTATCACGAATCCGGCCGATAACCGCGATGCAAGAAGATGAAACGGAGGGAGAGACGCGAGTTGAACGACGTTCCAGATGCTTCCGCCATCTCTGGGCGACCGGGAGAAATAAGATGAAGACACGTGGGTGTGGCCGGTCGGTAAGGGTGGGACAAAAAGCGCGGTAAACGCGTGATTCGCTTTCTTTTTTTTTTTTTTTTTTTTTTACACGTTTGCGCGTTTCGCAACTTGCGAAATCGTTTTGCGATGGTAAAAAAGATCCCGTGGAAAAACGTCCAGTCGGAGAAGTTGGTTGGACTAGAAGACGAACGATTAACGGTCGGATTTTATCAGCATCTCAATTTCCCGGCCGGATTTATTCGGATTACGAAAATGGCGGGAAAATCGAGATGTATTTAAATACTTGAAAACGAATCTCCGCTTTTCTGTTCTTTCTGAACAAGAATTAGAACAATGAAAAGGAAAATAGTTCAACTTTCACTACTACATCTAAACGTTTCGATGTACAGAGATTAGAAAATCACAACCGAGCATTTCGAGATGGACATTTACCTCTGTGATCGATCTTGTGTCGAAGATATCTCGGGACTAAACGTACGGATATCGATGATTTTTGTCTCAATCGACGCGGCTCTTCTTAACTTGGGACTGATTAGATTTTGAATCTGATCAGTCTAGTGATTTCTATCGCCGAATAATAAAATTTTTTTTAAAATTATTCCAATAATGATATCTGGAGAACGGATCAACGGATGTTTAAAATTTTTGTCTCGATCGACGCGGTTTTTCTCAACTTGATACTGATTATTTTTCGAATTCAATCATCAGTACAGTGGTTTGAGTTATTCGAATAACGAAATTAAAAATAAAACAAACTAAAAAAAAAAAAAACAACAACAACAATCAAATGACGATATGTCGAGAACGGATCAACGGTTTATTTTATAACTTTGACCTCAATCAACTCGGAACTAATCGGATTTAAGATTCGATCGCTTCGATATTTTTTCGAGGTTACTTGAAGAGTAAAATTTAATAAAAACAAAACATTCTCTTCGCAAAATGTTTTCCGAGCGAAAAATTCGTCAAAGTAAAATAAAAATTTTTAAATTTCTCCTTCTAATCGTCGATAATCTTTTTTTACCTGCAATACTTGCGGAGGCACGTCAACGCCGATGGTTGAAAGCGGGGTCGGCGGAACGGGTCTCGGAGCTGCTGCTACCGGCCTGGAAAATCTTTGCTGATGTTCCGCCTCCCGTCTCTCTTGTTCCTGCAGCTGTTCCCTCATCAGCTGTAACCTGAGCTGTGTCCGAGAAGTTGGTGTGGCAGTTTTAAACGTTGGAGGGCTGAAATGATACGGGAGAAATAAAGATGGCGTTTAAGTAGAGGGTTGAAATTTTTCGGCGGGAAATTCAAACTCGAACTTAAATTTTTTTTTTTTTTTTTTTTTTAATAAACCTACTCAACGACTGTCTCTAAGTAAAAACAATTAGCGGTATTAGGAATATTGCGAACTGTATCCAAGATGTGAAGATTGGCCGTCGATTTGGGGTATAATAAATGTTAAATTCCAGTGTTGAGTCGGAGCTTCAGATAAGACGACAATTTATCGTATATATATATATATACACACACACACACACACACACACACACGGTAATATTTGACCGAGTATATTCAAGTGTATTTCTAGTCACGGGGCAAAAGTAACGGAAACGTTTCAGATCACATAACAGGTGAATGAGTCTGAGATAAATCTGTGACAGCGATACTCAGCCTCTGAATAAGTATGATCTTATATTTTTCAATACCGCGTGAAAAGAGTGAAATCGAAAAAAAAATCCAAATTTCTCCTAGCGTTTAACAATTGACAATATATACATATATATATCATTATATATCAACGACCTGAAATATTCAATTATACATTGATTCTCGAGGCCGAGGAAACTGCTTTCGCAATTTCGCGCAACGAGTAAGATATTCTTGATGATAAAAAAAAAAAAAGCAGTAGAAAAAAAAAATTTACTATACTATACACCGTACCGGTCAGTGTTGAACTGCTAACGAGAAGGGGGAAGATGAGGTTTAAATAAAACGAACAAACATCGGCCGGTTTCAATTCAAAATGGACGTTCAAGTATGGAATCGAAAGGAGTAGAAGAATTTGAAAAAAAAACATCAAAAAAAAAAAAAAACAAACAAATAAGAAGAGAAAGGAATTACATTTTTTTCTATCGATTATATGTAAAAACGATAATATGTAGTATTAAAATAAAACGTTAATATTTCAATACAGCGGAAAAGCAAGACAAATCTCTCTCTCTCTCTCTCTCTCTCTCTCTCTCTCTAGCTGTCTCTCTCCTAAAAATAGATTACGGCCTGCAACACGCAATATCGCGGTGAATCCTTGTAGGTACATAAATTATACATACCCATATACATATAAAAAAATGTGCAGAGAATTCGCGCGTTTCTTTTACATACATAAATATTTCTGCTTTCAATTAACAAGCTATTCTCGACTGCAGAGGTGTATAATACATACCTGCATTATATGTACACCAAGCATAATACAATAAAGTCGCGCGCGTCGAGCAGATAAGAAGCAGAAAAAGAAAAAATAGAAAAGGAGAACAAGGACGAAAAGTCGAAGAAGCCGAAAGACAAATCGAGAGAGAGAGAGAGAGAGAGAGATTATAAAGATAAAGAGAAAAATGTTCTCCGCAATTGTTGAAATATTATTTTCAAGGCATTGTTAAATTGCCTCGATGCGTCGGATCGTTTAAGCCGAAATCGGAAATCATTGTCTTTTCCTCGCGTCACTTACTTACGGTACGTAAAAATACTGTAATGCCGATGATAAATAATGCGCGAATCGTTTCGTCGTTAATAAGTGAAAATTGATCAAATACCGGGATTAAAAGTGTCGGCGCTTAAACGAATTTTATTCTAAACGGGCGTAGCAATAACTTGCGAGTTTCGTAGCGACAAGGTGACGGAAGTAAAAAACAAAAATGATGACTAAAAAAAAAGTAAAAACACATCGCCACGTATAAGGGAAACAAGAATAATATAAAGAGATATAAAAATTTGTACAAACAAAAATCGGAATAAATGGTAAAATGTTTGAAAATTTCAAGCGACGTATTTTCCTTACATGGGATGTTTGAGTAGACACAGCACAAGTTACCTCTATTTTCAACTCTTCGAACGTAACATTTTTTTTCCTTCGCATCTTCAAATCTCTCGTCCGAACGTGTATTATAATTTCTGATAACGTCTACGTTTACAATATAAAAGCATGATGCCAGCTGTCTAATCGCGTTGTATAATGTTCAACGTATAATATACACGCGTTGTAAATTATTTGGTTAATTTACGTTATTGAGAAAATAATATTGAAGATAATAATAATAATTGCAATAAAAACAACGGGCATCTAACGATGATGTCAAACAAAAGGAACGATAAAGTATTAAAAAATAAAAAAAAAAAAAAAAAACGATGCCGGAATATCAGTTTGCAGGGACTCAACCGTCAACTTTATATATCTTATCTTGCATGTCGCCGGGACGTCATAATATTATACGTTATTAAACGTATAACCGCAACAGTGCGTAGAGTATGAATCAACCAATCTGCATCATAATGTATTCCAAGACTTAAATCTGAGACGCGATTACCAAATACGGCGAGACTGTTCATTTTTTTCATTTCTCTTCTTTCCTCTTCTTTTTTTTTTTTTTATATATAACACACGCTCATAGGAAGAGGATGAATTTTTTGCATCGAAATTTAGCGGGTGAGATAAAAAAAAAAAAAAAAAAAAAAATCGGATTGAAAGTAAATGAATTTTGAAATCGCATGGTTATTGTTGAAATGTATAATTAAAACACACCGGGCTTTCTACATTAGACAGAGTATCTCGACCTTTTTGTCGTACATTATTACCGACACTCGATTCACCCAAATTTTCACATACTGATGATTTTTTTTTTCCCGTTGGTAACTTCTTCCATCTCGTATGTAAGAACATCGGATAAAAATTTTCAACAAAGAAGAAGAAAACTCGTTATCCGTTGCTCTTGCAATTATTTAACCCTGCTCCAAACTCAGCGGTTGTAATAATAACAATTATTATTATTATTGTTATTATTGTTATTATTGTTATTATTGTTATTACGACTATCGTCACTCGAATAACGATACCGGCGAGTGTCGGAAAAATACTTGCGATTCTTAGATAATACATTTATTGTGAGATAACCGCCTTTATGAAATGACCGATTGATTGAAAGTACTGTCGTTTCTTTTTTTTTTTTTTTTTTTTTTTTTTTTTTTGGAGGGGTTTTTTTTTCTCTCTCTCCCTCTCTCTCTCTCTCAACGACGCGTCACGACGGCACGTCGAGTCGAGGGATCATTCAGGAATAGAAAAACAAACGAAAAACCGCAAGATCTTTGGAAAAAAAACTGAAAAAAAAAACCAGAACGGAAAAAACGTTTGCACCGCAAATTTTTCTTCTTCTTCCTTTTTTTCTTTTTTTTTTTTTTCTTCTTCTTTCACTGGACGAATTTAAAGGGGCCTTGGAACGAATTGAAATTATGCCTGTCTTTAGGTTTTTTATTACTTCTTCCTTCTTTTTCAAAGAAAACGAACACACTCGGAACATCCCAATTCTTAGGGCTTTGTTATACATAATCTCCCGAGTATATTAGAATTTTGTTTCGTTAAAATTAATAAAAAAATGGCGGCACGTCGCACAAAAAATGTAGCGCGATTCTAAAATATTATTCAAGCTATAAATAACAAAGTTCTAAAAACTCGGATTGCTCCAAGTGTTTTCATTTTCTTCGACAGACATTCCTTTCAACCCGTTTTATAATTATATACATATGTGTTGTATGCTAATAAAAAGATTGATACAGACATATATATATATATGTGTGTGTGTGTGTGTGTGTGTGTGTGTGTGTGTGTGTGTATGCGAATATCGTGCAACGATAAGTGTAGAACGTAGATTAGATTTATTACCGCGTGTATAAGGAACAGTTTTAATGTGCGGCAAGCAATTAAATAAAAGTCTGCATGATGTATATATATATATATATATATATATATCAGTTACGTCTCGTTAGTATTTTCAAATTATCATCAACCTTTCGTCGTTGTTACTTTAATTAAGAATATTTTTCTATCCAGCCAGGTATTTCCATTAATTTTCCACCCGCATGTATTTTACGCAAGGTAACTTGTCGTTGATATTGACAAAGTACGAGCGTACAATTAAATCGCTGCATCCGTTTCCCGCTAATTTTCGAACGTTTCTGAACGAGAAAAAAAAAAAAAAGCACGTATCGCATTTGTCAAATGGATACGGAGGATACGATAGAGACAAAATTTTCGTCGTCTCTCCCAAGAATCAAACGTATACCTAATTAAACAATTGGATACCTCTGTGTGACACATTCTTCGTTCTATGTTTCATTTTTATCTCCGTAATGCGTTTTCATCGTTCGGCAAAATTTTAACGCACCGCTATTGTCAGGTATTTCAGTGTCTGTGTCTTTGCACAATACAATATGCGAATAAAAAAAAAAAAAGAAAAAAAAAAAAAAAAGAAAAAAAAACTTTGTTGTATCCCTTTCAAGAAAAATATACACGCGTGTAACTATTTCAGGCATTTGCATACAAATTAGAGGCAGAAATTATTACGCGGTGAGCGGTTGTGACGTTTTTTTAATTTTTCTTCAAATCTTCTCTTCTTCTCAACAATTAAAAATTATACAATAGCAGCGCGGGCGATATATGTTTTTATAAACAAACGTACTGTGTGTACAATTATCACCGATTGCATCAGATATTGTTCGACTCAATATCTTGGATGCACGAAAAATTCTAAACGTGATGCCTTTTGTTTTTATTTTTTTTTTTTGGGTTCTTCATTCTAAATTTTCTCCCAAAATTAAATTGATTCTCGTTTGCAAATTAATTGACGTACTTTTGTGTTTTTCGCAATTATTCTCAATCATTTCGCACATTTTTATTTCGATATTTTTGTTTAATCGCCTCGAGGAAATCACGAATTTCGATTCAACTATTTGTGCGAACCGGAAAAGTATTCCTTAACATTTTTAAACATATTTATGTTTTTTTTTTTTTTTTTTTTGTGGCTATTTTCGATAATTTACCGACAGATTTTCGACACCCGAGAGTGATTATTGCGATACGATGAAAATTATTATCGGTAGAAACAAATTGACTGAAAAAAAAAAAAAAAAATTGTGAAAATCAAAGGAATAATTCGTTTTCGAGAAAATCTCCAATTTACACATATAAAAACACGTTTTACATGAATTGTAAATTTTTGATGCCGCTGATTAGGAATCTGAAATCAGGTTTTGAAATTTCTATCAAATTTCGAATTTTCGTCCACCACGTTGAATTGTCAAAATCTAATTTCAGTCTCGTAATCAGCGACCCGAAAAACCATAGAATACTATTTTGTTATAAAAAGTTGACTTGGCTCAATAAAGAGTGACTCAAAGTATTGGTGAAAAGAACAAGGAAAAAAAGCTACGAAAGGCGTGCGAAAATTTGCATTGCAAATCGATGAGAGCAGAAAATTATTACAGTCAAGCACAAAGAATTGCAACGAACGAAATAATTCAAGGTTGAATTCTTTTCTTTCTTTCTTTCTTTCTTTCTTTCAACGATAATTTTAGCGCTTTCTTAAATTCGCCACGTACGTAGATACTGCGGATAATAATTATAATATATATATATATGTATAAAATTATGCGTAGCAGTTGCGAATATTCGAAAAAATGTTTCAACATTTCTTTCACACATTCCAATCGACTCTAAATACTTCATTCTTTTTTCCATCCAATTTTCACGAATTTGTACGTACACGAATAACAAAGAAAAACCATCTTTCCTGATTGAGATTTGAAAAAAAAAAATGCCTTCACCCTTTTTTTTCCCTCTAATCCTTTCAAATTTCCAATTTCAGGATTCCATAACAGCAAAAATTAACAGATGATTCGGTATCGGACACTTGTCACTGAAAGTACAGATTATTTAACAATAATCAAACGTGGAAACGTTTTCACGTTTTCACGTTTCACGCCGAATATAAATGGAGGAATGAAAGAAAAAAAAATCTTCAATCTCTCGATAAGCGCGCCGTCAAGGTTTGGAGATTCTCCAAAAATTCTCAAACGTAAAAAATAGAAATACTTATTTTAACAATAACACACTCGGCGTTATATATACATAGATATATATATATACATAATACTCTTATATAAATTGTGAGGTGAAAAAATGAGACGAAAAACGTGGGTAAGTGAAGGGAAGAAGAGATGGAAAAATATTTTTTTTTTAAATTGCCAAAAAAATCGGCAATCGCGTCTTTCTCAGGGTGGAGAAAACGAATTATCCCGTTTAAATGCCGCTGAAAGATATATAATATAAAAAAAAAAAAAAATAAAAAAAAAAAAATAAAAAAAAAATAAAAAAAAAAATAAATTTCTTCCACTCGCTCTATTTATAACACCGCGTACGCATAATATATGCTGCGTGTAACGTCGCGTAATGACGTTCGCAGCATGCTGCAGCAGCGTGCATGCAGCGCGTATTCCAAATTGCCCGCAGTCGTTTCGACGAAAAAATCCAGGTGCCGTTTTACGTATGCATGGACGATAAACGGAAACAACGACACGCCGGGTGTTCGGAGAACAAGTTTAATGCGAAATATTATTTTCCAAAAAACGACGAGGGAGAGTTTTTTTTTTCCCCATTATTATTATTATTGTTGTTGTTGCTGTTGTTGTTGTTGTTGTTGTTGTTGTTGTTGTTATTATTATTTCCGTCGACCACATTCGAATGGGAACAATTCGATTTTATTTCCTCAACGTGTCACAGATGCCGAAGAATTGTTAGAATTTTCAATAAAAGATAGTTCGATGACGTCATGTGACACTGGCCAATGGGGGACAAGCGTAACAGTGGTTCTCATATATATATATATATATTGTAAATAAAGCATCGGTAATAACGAAGCGAAGATGAGGAAAAATAGGGAAGGAGATTATTCATAGCCGTTATTATTCTATGAATATATGTGTATACAATATACATATACATGTATATATATTAGACTGGGCCAAAAAAATTGACTGTTTTTTTTTTTTGAAAAATATATTGAGAATATCGTTCAGTATGACAAAAAAAAAAAATTCATGAAATTTTAAGCCCTTAATATTAACTTTAAGAGGTCTATCATCGCTATTTTTGATTTTTAGTAATAATTTGATGTTTTACGTCAGAACTGTCGAAATATTGAAGTGAAAAAATTTATGTTCACTTATGCCTTTATAAATTTAAATTCCCTACAAAAAAGGTCAGATTATAGATTTTTGTCAGACAAGCCGTTTCCGAGTAATTAAGCTTAATAAATTGATATAATTTCTCGATTAATTCTTAAAGTTAATATTAAGGGCTTAAAATTTCATGAAATTTTTTTTTTGCCATACTGAATGATATTCTCAATATATTTTTCAAAAAAAAAAAAATAGTCAATTTTTTTGGCCCAGTCTAATATATATATATATATATATGAAACTATTCTCGCAGGTAACGAAGCAGCAAAAAATCGCGGGACGGAGGCGGAAAACACGCAGAGCTTATTGTCAAATGTCAGGGTTTAGTTTATTTTTACAATCGCATCTATCTCATTAACGAAACGACGAGACATATAACCCAACCACCACCCTTCCGTCAGCCAAGTGTTCGAATTTTCAACTCGATAATAAGCCTTTTTTTCCACATTATTCCTTCAGCATCGACAAGATGTGAAAGACAAATCCACACAGCTATCCAAATACCGGGGATTGAAAATTTTTCAGTGAAACTTCAGCGCTGTTTAGAACTTTGTTCTAATTTGTTCCGATATTTGCTTCGTTTATTTATTTACTTGTTTTTTTATTATTTTTTTTTTTTTTACTGTCAGGAAAAAATATAAAAATTTAAAGAGAAAGATCAAATCAAGCTGCAATAAAATTTCAAGCACGTTCCAATCGAGTAGTTCCAACATAAGATTCTCGGGATTTATTTGCACGCCTATTCTTCCTCGTATCGATATTTTCTCCGGTCGTTTAAGCCGTTCGGTAAAAAACCTGCAGAGACTAACCGCATGCATTTTACATTGGAATGAGAAGAAACAGAAACGCGCAGTTAAGACAGATGAAAATTGTAACGTTATATACTGTAGTCAACCGGTTCTGAGAAAGACTGTTATAAATCACCCGATGAGAAGTGTCTTCATTTCCATTTCAAATAGACGGAAATTCCATGCAGTATGAAATCCGCAACTTAATGATATGTATGTATATATATATATATATACATATTTATAACTGCGATTATATATTGACCGTATAGTTCATTTCCGTTGGAGAATTACAAAGAAACTCGAGCAATTTGTTACTGAACTGTGAACAATTGATCGACGGGTTTGATTTGTACAAAAATTATCGGTGAAAAACAAATGGCGTGAAAATATATATATATATATATATATATATATATATATATATATATATATATATACAATAGTGCGGTGGTTTTTGGTCGTGGAGTTTATAGTATAAAAATACCCGCAAACCGCAGGTTATTTTCGTCAGGTAGCAGTTTCGCGGTACTATCTATAAGCGATCGGCTGGCCTGCGGTTAAACGCTTATACTTTAGCCAGCTGTCAAAAAATGACTCAAACGAAATCCGAAGCGAAACTAATTTCCGTGCACCGATTCGTCGCAAATTATGGTCGGGTAACGTTGGGTCGGATTAGGTTAGGCTAGGTTGGATTAGGTTAGGTTAGAAGACATTCGTTCATCTGGCACAGCTCCATATTCTAATTTAATTGAACTTCGCGTCGCTATTGAAACCTTCAAGGTTAAGGTCTGTAAATTAACGAATATAAGAAAATCTTTCTCAATTTTGCCAACAATATAAACTTTGCGTAAATCTTGTTATTTTACATAACATGATCGGTTTAACCGCGGGAAGCAAATTCATACGTAATTTACACCGTTCCAATGGGAATAAATACCTGATTCAAATATCGAGGATACAGTTTGTAAATGAAAACGGTGAAAGATAGTTCGATGACGTCATGTGACACTGGCCAATGGGGGACAAGCGTAACAGCGGTTCTCATTTCCCAGAACAAAACGACTGGCTTGCAAACATTTGAGATCCTTACCGACGCGTATAGGATGATAAAATTAGATAAAGATCGATAATGATTCTAAACAAAAATGCTGACAGTGAGAAGAGTCGATGAATATATTATCGTGACAATCGATCGAACTGCGATTTAACAACACGCCGAATTCTCTTTGGTCGAATAATAACTATACATATGCAGTATAACGAGGTACGTTCATGTGCATTAAGTGAACGACTCGCGGTCGGTATTAACCAGTTTTTACCAGTGATCAATTCCCTGACGTCATATAAGATATTGAGAGGGATCTGTCAATCCGACTGTGAAAACGATGATACGATGATCAAAACATAAGCTGCGGGATACAGATTCGAGCAAACTTATACACGCATCTGTGACAATAGGTAAATTCTACGATACGACTCGTGATACAGACACGTGCGCAGCCGAATCATAACCTAAAATACATCTGACCTTATTGAAAAGGGTTGGGGTTAGTGAATAGGAAAAGAATATAATGTAAAAACAAAATAAATAAAAATAAAAATCACCCAAGAAGAGTGTTTTCATTCAAAAATAGAAACTTCGTAACCCAACTAACGGCATCCTCGTCGTAAATCATAACCTCTAATAACAGCTCTACGTGCTGCGTTCGGGTTGAGGAGAGGCGAGAGAAGAAAGCAAGCTTCGGCAAACCTGCCAAAGAATAATGCGCGTTCTAGTGCAGTAATTGGCGATATAAATTTTCAAAACACACGTCCTGTGGGTAGATACTGAAAAATCTCTTTGTCTTTACGGGTCTTTTGTTTTTCTCTTTATATCTTGTATTAAACGTTACATCGGTCATCAGACTACCAGACGCGTAACGAGTACCGTTGTAAGAGCGAAAATAAAAAATAAAAAAATATTAACACAAACATGTCTGCCTGACGCGTTAAACGGAGAAGCAACGCTAACAAGAAATTGAAACTTCTAGGGTTTTTTTGGCTCGAATTGTGGAGCTCCTGATGTATAGTTTCATCCAACATGGATCTTCCTCGGTTCTTCGTTTACGGTAGATCAAGTAGCATTGATTTAAATTACAATAATATACCCCTTCAGGTTCGAATCTATGAGACCCTATCATTAAAAATTCATCAGTGAACAATAAAAATAAATATTCAAAACTATGTATACACCACAGGTTTAATTTGTCACGGAATTTCATCATTCGTCAAACTTCCGATACAATCGACAATAACCTGAACGAAAAGAGGCATGTTGGATGAAACTAGGTTTCACAGGCTCCAAATTTCAGGCCAATGAATGTATCTCAGAAATTTGAGTAGAAGTTTTGCACAATCTGTTCAACTGTTTCAGAAAATTGAAATCAGTCCAAAAAGAAATTTTACCAAAGAAGAATACAGATTTGCAAGTAAACGATATTCGAGCAATAAAGACTGTACAATATTTCAGAGTCCATTTAGAACTGTGCGGATAGCTCGAGGCATTCGTAATAGACGTTTGATCGCCTCGCAGTTCGGCTGCAAGAAAAATATACAAAGTGCAAAGTATACGATCCGGCCAATCCGTTTTTGTTGGGGGTAAATGGCACGGACATAATTTTGATGAAAGTAATCCCCCCCGTTTTTCCGTCTCCCTCTAACTCGATTTCACCAAATATCTGAACGTTTCGCAATCCCGTTCCTTCATAAACGATTCGCGTTACGAGAATGAAAATAGATTGATATTTCAGTTGGACAAGAAAGAGAGCAAGCAGCTCGTATAATGTAAACCGTCGCTTTGAGGCGAACAAGCGTTACTGTAACCTGGATGCTTGACTGTAGATCTTTACCTTTCGGCAAATTAAAGAGGATAATTTGAATATGAGATGGGGGATGGGTGAGAAGCTTGAAAGTTTGTAATAAGCCGGAAGTTGAAGGAAAAAAAAAAGACTAGTTATACAATTTTGTTACCGAAAGCGTTGACTACTAATTCTAAAACGAAGGAAGCATTTTTTTGTGACAAAAACGACCGTCCTTGCTACGATTAGCAGGCATCGATTGATTTATCGGCGAAATCAACTAATCTGCGTTTTTTAAATCGCGGAATTTTGTTCGATGCAGAAAAAAAAAGGATCGTTCAAATAAAATTCGACTTGATTGACGGGAGCCAAATCCTCGGAACGTCACTTAGTTTCGTCAAGTTTTCAACTTTCAAACTGTGCACCCGAGATTATAACGGGTCAATAATCGAACAACGTTGCAAACCTCGAAGTTTTTCAATGAAACCATCAACCAGTCAAAAACAAGATAGAAAGATGCAAAAAAAAAAAATAGACAAACTAACGAACATTACAGGATTTAGTTAATACGACGATAGTAGTCCGGTATGTAGATATATGCATGTAGGTTACTACCAGCCGTGCGGCCTCGTGTCCCGCAAGATGGCGTGTGCGTTACCATCGGTCGGTAAGGCAGGGTGATCAACGATAGACGGATCCATTTCAAGTATCATTCGAAGATCGTCGTCGATGCCGAGATGAACCATGACCCTAGTAGTTTTTCCGACGTCTTCGTAGTTCCCCTGACTCCTTGCCCGGAAATTTCCCGCGGCATACCGATGTCGACAATTTTCGAATGGCGGACACGAACCGCCGACCGCAGCGCCACCGAACGAATTATCCGTTCCCTGAGCAGTGATTCGCTTCTGACCGGATAGAGCCGAGTCGTTCATTCGATCGAGTCTGGCAACGAGCTCCTCAAATTCGCCGATCTGACGCGACGCCTCGTCGATCTGCATAATGACGACGGTGAACCACCACCGCCGTCCCGCATAGGGGTGTGATTTATTTTTTTATCTCTCCCCCTCCGTTACCCCCTTTCGTCTCTAATATCCCCCTCTTCACGTCTGTACCGTATGAAATTTGGTCCACAAACGCGGAAAAACGGCTATTAAAAACAAAAAAAAAACAAAAAAAAAAACCACGAGACGCGCGACGTACGTCTCCTCGAGCCCCGTTGCTACTACGTCCGACGAAAAGGCCTGACGCATCTCGTCGAACGTCTACCTATATTGTGCCAACATTCGTGGCGCGCTCGCCGCAAACACCTTCGAACACGCCTCGTAATCTTTAACGAAGCCCACGTGTGTGCCGAAAAACCAACACGCCGGCAGCGCCGCTACTCAAAGCGATCTCCGATTCTTGACAGCGTAATTTTCTATTCTCGACTTGCGCCCCCCCCCCTCTCTCACTCTCTCTCTCTCTCTCTCTCTCTCTCTCTGTCTCTCTGTCTCTCTGTCTATCTCTTTCCGCTATTACTTCCCGTCGGCGCGACAACGGCACCTGCCGTCTTTAAATTTTCAAAATAATCTTACGTCGATAAGCGTTGATCAGGATTCATTATACCTACACAAGGTGATGGTAGCGTAACTCGCCGAGTTGTAGTTGTAAATTAACCTCTCAAGTACGCGACTATTTTTTCGATCATCGAGTACACGCTCTGGGTCTGTGAGGTCCTGTGCTTTTTTTCACGGTCTAGCATTTCAGAACTACTTTATTCCCATGAGCTTGAAAGAATTCTTAGATATTCCTCGAATATTGTAGAATCGATCCCCGTAGTTTAAACGCCACTTCAGAAATATTAAATCATTGAAAAAAGTTCCGGAAAGAAAGAAGTTTCGTGACAAGAGTTGTCGTTTTAAAAATTTTTACGTTGATTGGGCAAAAATTTGAAAGAAGTGTTCTCGAAGGGTTAAAGTGGTTAAGCGTAAGTGATGTTGCTCTGTAGTAGCGCACATTGACGAAGCTAATATCATGCAACAAAGCTGATTATACGTATTCCATTTGGGGCGAAGCACGGATTTTTATTACCTGCGATTGACTCGATATTTTTAATCCAGGAATTTTCGAAGTCGTTGATCTTGAATTTGAGCTTAAAAAGTCTGCAGAGTTTCAGACGATGGTTGAAAAAAACCATACGAAATTACTCGATTCTGATGAAACTTGATACCTAAAGATTTTTTTCATAACATTGATCACGTGTTTGAACTTAAAATTTAAAAATTACAAGAAACGAAAAGAAAAAGTCGACTAAGCTGTATTTCTGAAATTTGATTTCAAATTCGTAATCAGCGACGTCAAAAACCGTCCATTTCCAAATTTCGCGTCAATCAGAGATAAGATAAAGCGAACGAGATTAAAGTTAGTAACGTAGACGTAATGAACCGTCTAAGAAAAAAATCACCAATTCACAAATTCGCAATCGGTTTGAAGGTGTTGAGTTTTTAAATATATAATACACGTTTCGCTTTATTACGGTTTACCGGATTTCATACCACCCTAAAATTCTACAGGAATAACAATTTTCCTTGACGGTGCATCGTTACGTTAACGTTGGAAGCTTCGACCGCGTAAAAAAAAATGATGTAGGTACGTATACCCAAAATGGGTAAATAGCTAACTTCGTTGCATAATCATAGCTTCGTAAATTTGCGGGAAAGAGAAATTTCACTACCACTCGTATTACCCTCATTCTTCAAGCGCAACACAGCTGTAAAATTGCTATTCTCGAGTTAGTTTATACGCATACACATAAATTATCATCGGCGATTTAGTTTGATAAACACGAATACCGAATGGTTCATCTCATAAAAAAGGTCGGCCACCTTTCGTGAAAGTCATCGAGGTTGGTCCCAGAATCATGAAAAACTTCAAAATATTTTCAAATCCCAAATCACGTTCCGTCAAGTCGCGTATGAAGTGTTTCGAAACCAAGTTCAAAAAAATCATTTCAATCGGCACTTGCAAAAACCTTTCGAAGACACAATTGAAATCTATTGAGGAAACTTATCAAATCCATTTTAAATCTTATCAAAACAGTTAGAAACGCTCCGGAATCGGACTATGAAATTAGCAATATTCCACGAAATCATTGAAAGCGCGGGAATTTTTTTCAAACTATATACCAAGTAAAAAATCCAATAAAAATTTGCGAAACAAGTATATTGGAATTTTTAATGAAATCTTTTAAAATCCTCACAGCGTGATAAGTTTGAAATCTTGAAAACTGGTTCGGTAAAAAATTAATGAATGTTTCAATTCCCAGATGTCAGATTTGAAATATTCACATCCTACGTCAAGGAATTCCCAGTGGTATAATCTGGTAGCTATAATAATACAGATTTACATATACATTCCGTTTGATAAATTGGTCAAATCATCTTCAACGTGACGTTTAAAACTGACACGAGAGCAAACAATATCTTAAAAGCTTTTTTCACCACCCACATTTGAGACGTTGACGTTAAGCGTATGTCTATAATAATAAGAGATCCACACGTGTGTGGCCTAACGAAATATCCTTCGTCTCCGCCTAAGATTTCACCTGATAAATCTTGGTATCGAATGAATTTGAGTTTAAAAAAAAAAAAAAAAATCGAATCGATCGTATATATTATTACATACATCCGATAATTGAAATTCGAAGCGACATTATTACGCCACCGCGTTTCTCTCGTAACAATAACAACGAAGATTTTCTCTGCGTAAGCAATCAGGCAAACTGCCGCTGAGTTCTCTCGTGCTTTCGCACAAATTACACTCCGTCTATTTATATTGCGGTTTGAAAAGAAAGAGAGAGAAAAAGCGAGAAAGAGAGAGAGAGAGAGAGAGAGGGAGGGAGAGAAAGGGAGAAATAAAAAGAAGAACCGTCGTTTCCTTTTTAGATAAAAACGAACCAGAGCGCTGAGTGTATCTCTCGCTGAGTCTTTATTGAACCCGGCTATATTGAACAATGCGCGGTTTGCATGCACTTTGCTCTTTGCGATTAGGTTATCCTTCGCGGCCGGCGAATGACACACGTTGGAAAATCGTTACGTATAAACAATCTCGGGAGCGACTTTCTTTCGCCGTTGTTTAATTATAACACTGGAACAACCGCCGTAGAAAAAATCAGGTAAATCCGACACGAATTGGCATCGGTCTCGATTTTGTGCAAAAAAAAAAGAAAAAAAAAAAAAAAATACACAATTGGATGGAATATTTTCTAAGTTTTCAAGTTATCAGTCGTAGAATATTGCAAATCCGGGAGACGATAGGATCGTTGCCTCCTTGTTGCAAGCGATTCTTTATACAACAAGATTATCCGTTGCGAGTTTTTTCACCAACCAACGAAATCGCGGTTAGAGTTGCGTAATGTCAGATTTGTTCGCTACGGCGCATGCGCGTCGACACCTAGGACTTAAATATACTCTTTTCGGTACTCCGCGCATGCGCATTTGCAGGCTAACTCGACCGTCGCAGAAACAAGTACTTTGTGTACGGAAGACACGCATGAAAAAACGCGTAAAACACGCTAACGTTATATAATTAAAAGAAAAAAAAAGAAAATTGGGCAAGTGCGAGTAGAACTCGCGGCACGAGAATTCCGCTCAGACTTGATTATTTTTTTTTTTTTTGTACGTGATACAACTACGAATCAACTATTTTCGAACTTTTTATCTCTACCTACTTGCGCTACGAGTGAATTTGCGAGTATAAAAATATGCGATACAAACGACCGCATCTTTCGATTGCGTCGACTCAAAAGCTTAAATTTTATACACCGCCAAGGGACCGTAGACCTCAGTATTTGTCATTAATTTCAACTTGGTACATCTACCCGTTCCTGATAAAAAAAAATAAAAAACAAAAAAGTCTCTACAGACGGAGATACGGATAACAAAGTGATCCTACAAGGGGGGGTTACGTTTTTTCCTTCCGCGGTACGTGACCCGAAAAATTGAGTAAAGGATCTTTGGAGACATTGATTATGAGGAAAGATCGATGGTTCGGTAATATGATAAAAATAAAAAAAAAAAAATAAAAAAAACCGCAACAGGACTCGACTCGCTAACGTAATTCGGTCGTTAATTGCTGTAACAACGGGATATCGCGGGGCGGAATACGAGTTGAACAAATACACGTCGTGCTAGTATAAACAGCCGGTGTTACGTCAGAAACACCAAGGGACGGTAATATTCCACTGGGTCGCGTTCCGTACACCGCCGCATGTTCGGCTGTATATGTGACGACACGCGCCGAACACACATGTATAGATATACAGATCGGTGTAATAAAGATAGATACCGAGAGGCTGCAGAGTTTAACCCAAGGTGCCGAGATAGAGGATAGAGGCTTGCAGCGTGACGACATTCGCCGGCGAATCCGGAGCGATATTAACCGGCTTATTGGAGGAACGTTTTAATCCCCAAACGGACCAGGCTTTGACGGATACAAACCGGCAGGGAGAAGAATCCCGAGAATGAAACCCCCACGTTTGGTCTGAGAAATTGAGCTGAAGAAATGCCGACTTTCCCACTTATTTGTTTCATCGTCATCCATCCCCCCCCCCCCCCCCCCCACCCCGCATGGCTTCCATTTTCACGTGTAATCCAATTTTCATTTTATAAAAGGGTTCGTAGCCGAGCGCGGGAAAACTGCATCGAGAAGACGCGAGAGCCGAATCCTTTGTCTCGGAGACTAAATAATAACGAGGCTGAATTGTTGGTTGCTTTGACGCAATGAAAAATTCCGATGAAAAATTGGACTACTTAGTAATTGTACAGTGACTTTGAAGTAGTCAAGTTTCTCAGAGTATGAATAATATGTTTTACTCTATTGTCATGTAACGCGATTCAGACGTTCAATAAAATTGCGGAAGTACAATTTTTTACGAAACTTGAATCATCGCGGTAAAGTTACCGACTTCAGACTAACAAGGAATAGTCGTTCAATGGTCCGAGAAAATGAAATGATCGAAACTGCAGAGTTCATTTTCGTAATTTCAAACTACCATGAAGATATTTCATAATATTTTACATCGTTTGGTATCGAAGAGATTGACAATGAACTTTTCACGTACAAAAAAAAAAAAAAAATGATCGGTAACCTAACGTTATTACACAATTGAACTGCTAATGCGAAATTCCAACCAAGTGCGGTTACTGTACGTTTATCAATAAATCGAAATCATGTTGCGGTCAGAACAAGTGTGTATCAATTGTCCTCGTTACGGTAGCACAAATTGTTCGGCGTTGTAACAAAGAAAAAACGACGACTCTGCGTCGATTTGATAGAAATAAAAACTTTGCAGTTGGCTGAAACGTACTTCCAATATTCCCCGTAACAGAGTTTTGACATCCATTAAACCCAAGTTGGGAGAAAATGAAAAACACCGTCGATGATTTAATTCTGACACAAAAAAACATGTACCATCAAATTTTCATCTCGATGATCGATGAACACCGATGTGAAAAAACTACAACGTCTTGTAGCCATGTTCGATAAGTGATGAGAAACGGTTCGACCGTCTGGGTTATCACAGTATCCACATGTAATGGAACTGAGCAAGTTTAATTAATATACTATACCCATATACGAAAGATCCATGCATACAAGACGAGATCCAAACTGTTTCACTATGATGGGTACCACATGCACAATAAGATGAAAAGCGATTGTGTGTAGGTACCGGAGTTTCGGCAACGTTGCCTCGATTAGAAAGTTCACCTCTAACATGTCCGTGCAAACGCGTTGCGCGATATTGTTCTCTTCCCAAGAGCGACTTCGAGAATTCCAACAAAAATCCAGCACGACTTTACGCTGATAGAGTTGTTATCAATAAATACTGATTTCGGAACTGTCTCTGCAATTCCAGCGAGACTCGCTTTAGACGATCCTTTCACACGTTTAGGATCACAGGACAAGAGTACTGGTAGTAAATGGTCAAAGAGTATCGAGCGATAAAATTTTTGTCAATAATCAGTCTAAAAACCTCGACTGGCAAATGGAAAGCATTGCATGTAGTCTGTAACTGGCCATTGAGAAAAGGGAAAGAAAAGGGCGGGAAAGTATGACTTTTGAATTGTTGAAACGTATAGCAACGAAACCAACGATAAAAATGGCAAGGCGATGTTGTTAATTGATAGATTCATACGAAGGTGTTAATAACTCGGCTTCTCCAAACATCAAATGACAACCGTTACATACGATCGATGTCTGTAGACTTTGCGACGAGAAAAAAGACCGATAAGCGTGAAAAATGATATCCTCTCTCCCTATTTTACAGATCAATCCTAATACGAGATAAAATATTCTAACAGAGCTTTGAAAATTTGCTACATCTTTGCGAAAGCTTTAAATACACCGAACGAGCGCACGCTGTGTACATAGCGTGTATCATCATCATCGTTCAATGAGACTTAATTGGTTGGTTGATTCGCCGTCTGATCACTCGCAATCAGTTGTAAAAAAATATTACATACATACGTGCATGTGCCGAGAGTATATAATATACCGAATCCCAAGAGTGAGAGAGAGAGAGAGAGAGAGAGTGAGAGATATAGATGGAGATTGAGATGAAGAGAGACGGCGTAGGTGTAGGAATAAAACGGAATATGTTTGAACAAGTGTTCGACTCGGGACTGCAGCGGTCGTTGAAAACACTCGTCAGACGTCAATATAGAATAATATGTCTGTAAACTCTGTTTTCACGCTTGAACAAGTAATTGAGTAACCTGTGCGATATGCTCGACGGAATGAAAAGGATTGATAAATACCATCTCTTATACCTACCGAAGGATTGTCTAACAACAAGTGGAGGCAGATTTGTGCATCCGTCTATCTATCTACTTGAAGATTGTGCACGAAAAGTTCACTATGAATTACACCTGTATAAACCGGAAATTTACTTCATTGTACGATTACGTTCAACCTCTTTTGTTTATTGCTGAAAAACTTATCTTCCATTTACTTATTTTCTTTTCAATCTATCTCTTGAACGATAATCAAACGTTCCGTGAAATTATACCGCTATGAAGATGAAAACGATGTTGCGTGTCCATAAATTCGTTCCCGACTTTCTCCGAATTTAGAAAACAATTAGGAGCAATTAAAGTTAGATCGTTCTAAATTATTGTACGATCCTTCTTTAAATCCCAAACAATATCGTTGCTCGCAGTGTCAATAATACAACGATAAAAAAGCACTATATAATGACCGTCGATATCAAGCGGTCCAGTTAGAGACTGTCCCAGGTCGAGGTTGACTTTCGATAAATTTTTTTTCCACTGCTTCCCCCTCTCTTCCTTCCGTTAGAACAACACAAGAACAAGTTCGCGAAACGGCGAGGTCAGAGGTTGGCCAACGAGGGTAACGAAGGTGGTGAAAAAAAAAATCAACAACCATTTGGATCGACCTTGATTCAAATACAAGGAGGAGGAAAAGGAATAGTTTGGATCAACGATCGATCATGATATCAACGATATCATAGATCATGAATATCGGTCCAGAATTCACGTCGCGCAAGTGGCGCGTTCAGTTTTGCCCCGGGATAAAGAACCGGTTGAACATCAGTGTCGACAATAACCAGGCTATAGATACCGTGTAAAAACGAAGCATTGAAGAAAGAAGATTAAAGAGATCCTCGGATAACCGAAGAGATACGATTGGGACGTTAAAGAACCCACCTGCCAGTGTCCGGTGCTCGACTCTTGAGTTCGTAATACATGAAATCCTGAGACGAGGAGAGCATCGACAAAGCTTGTTCGAAATCATTGTTGTACTCAAGTTCGAAATCCTCGTTACCAAGAGCTGCCAGATCGTATCCCATATCAATCCCCGACTCATCCATGATGATTCAAACTTGTTAATTTAGATAATTCGTTATCAAGAATACCCGCGATTTTACAATATAAGAACGTTACAAGAACGCGTATCCAAATCGTTCCAAAGATGTCCGGTTTGTTCCAACTTTAAAAATCTCTGCAAGCACTCACTGTAATCTCACATTCACACAACTGATCTTCGTTACAGTCGCGGCATATATTTCATACATATACATGACGTATGAATAACATGTCGAACGATTCCGAACACTGGAAATCAAGTTCTCTCGCCGACGAAACGATGTACCGATAACGGCAGGGTTAAAAAACTATAAAGCTTGAAAAAAAAAAAGAAAAAAAAACTAGGGGAAAATAAAAACAACCGAAACAAATTCCGTGTGTAAAAAGTTTCTTTGAAATGGAAAAGCGAAAGTACAAAACAAAACAAAGCAAAAAAAAAGAGAAACAACGACGAACGTTGAAACACTTTCTGTCGTTGGACTAAAGAAAGCCGTTCGAATATTTATCGCGTTCTTGTATAATGTTCATTCCCCCGGCGTTGGTCGGAGTGTTTTTTATTTTTTTTAATTTTTTTAAAAATTGTTTTTTCTTGTAAACGTTCGATGACCGTTTGTCGGTGCCCTCCTGATCTCGTTTTTAACGTTGATACCGCATCTCCACCACCTTCGGCAAAGGGGCCACGCGACACATCCGTTTAGTTTACTGCAACACGGCACACGTAACAAACGCGACCAGACGCCGCCGCGAGATGCGCGCCATTGCACCAGTAAGATTTTCCACAACTAGTTCTCTACTCTCGGCGCTACTCAACGAGCGCCGATGAGAGGTACTGAAAATGGTGAGGGGCGGGAGGTGGAGGTGCAGGTGGAGGCGGAGGTGGAGGAGGAGGGCGATAGCTACCGGATAGGCGAACATACGTCAAAGAGTATTTGACGCCTCCACGGATCGAGGCTTCTCTCTTTCAAATGGATCCGTGGCGCCATCGGACGGAGCAATGACGAAGCTTGCTTTGCGGATTGTTTCAAACGGCGCAGCGCACCGCAACGCTTGGGAACAAGATCGAGGGTTACGAATGAGTCGAAAGTTTAAAAAGTAGGTGATAATCGTCGTGAAAAAAATCTACGGCAATGTTTTTTCATTGCCGTAGATTCAACGACATGTTCCTGCTATGTGATGGAAATAAATGCGAGATAATTTGAATAGGAAAAAGGCTAGCGTAATCATCATCGTCGTCGACTTGAGAAAATGTTTTACGATTGTTGTATTCAGAATACAGAATTGTTTTTATACGTTTTGAAAAATCACTTGAGGAAAGTTTTCGTCTCGTAGAGTTAGTATAGAAAATTATAGTAAAATGTGTATGATCGTTTGTATAAACCCGTTTGTATATTGTTGCCTCATCGTTCGGTCAACGGTTATTGGATTGCAATAAAATTTCGTACTATTGATTATTTAGCGTATATTATAGTTGCAACATAAAAATCTATCAGTTTAGTTAGCCACATTTTTTTTTCAGCCAAATAACATTGATTTACTATTTACGCGACAGCGTCAAATTATTGCAATGATGGCAAAAAAAATAAATAAAAAATGTAGTAACGCAAACTATATTTTCTGTTTACAGCTAAAAAAAAAAATTAGTTTTCCTTTTATTCGTAACCATTGCGTAACTGCATTTTTCGCCTGTGGTAAAAACCTAAAAACTAATCTAGGAATGTATAGTAACCGCATTATTTACCCCAATCTATTTCCAGCGATATCTCAAGATCTCTGTACGATGAGACAAGCCAATCTTACAAACATTATAATCGGATTAAAATCACAAGAGTTTGAACATATTCAACATTCTAATAAAAGTAAGATATTTTTCCAAATTTATGCGATCTTAGCTTGTCTTATTCGAATTTCCACAGATTTGTTTCTATCGCATAAGAAGAATGTTGTTTCATTGGCGTTCGCAGTTATAGACGAAACTAAGATCGACGTAGACTTTTGATTTTTTTATTTATTCCCCCAACTTTTAGTAATCTGCAAAAATACCGCCGATTACAATATTGCAGAAAAATCAAAACAAATCTCGTATTTTGCGATAATCTCGGCAAAATCACGGTTAATATATTCGTCGTTGTCAAGCTTCGAGATTTTTAATCATCGACGCAACTTGTACGAGTGGAGGGGGAGGTTTTAACAAATTAACAAAATGCTTGACCCCCTTGCATGTAATATATATATATATATATATATTCTACCAAACGACGTGTACAGGTATTACAACAACGATCGCGGTATGTGCTGACAGAGGTGAAATGGAAAAGAAAAGAAAAAAAAAAAAGAGTAAAATGAAACTCACCTACGAACAGTGAGAGTGACAAGTATCAGTTATATAGCACGATCAGTCCACCTCGACTTACATTCGCGGAACATTCATCCATGCGTATAATGAAGTTATCAAATTGTGGCTTATTTTTTATCGTCTCGATTGTTTTCAGCATCGCGAAAACCGGAAATGGAACCGGTTTGCCAAAAGAAGTGTCTGAAAAGCTCGACGATTATTGGGAGAAATACAAAGTGAGTTTGTATAAATATTGATAGTCAAGAATAGATTTAACCCAAATCGATCATTCTTGGCCAATTTCACCCCGATAAAATTGTTCAAACTTCGCCTAGAATCTTTAAGTACTGAAAGTAATCATCGTGGCTTCATTCTTCGTACAAAACAAATACCTTTTTGGCCAACATTTTAGATACTTTCTATAACTTTGACAGTGTTTCAAAACGTTTAAACAATGAATTTTGGTCAGGTAAACTGAGACAGGTTTTTCTGTCAACTTTAAAACAATACCTAGATACTTTTTTTCAATTTTTTTTTTTTTTTTTTTTTTTAGACTTTCAGAACTCGTTCTTGAGGTAAAACAATCGCAATCGAGGTAAATTTCAAGCCAATCCAGTGACCGTAATGCGATTCTACCGGTGGGTAGGATCGAATAGGACTGAAAAAAAAAAAAAAAAATGTCACAAACTAGCCACGTTTTACTCAATCAATTTTGAAAAATAATTATACATCAATTACTTTGACAAGCTCTGTTCTTTTTTTTTTTGTCGCGTATAACGAACGGAACGTATAAAATCTCACGCAATAAGCACTTATTCGGGGTAATCGAGGAAAAAAGAGAAAGAAGACCGAGAAGACGAAGAGAAAAAAAAAACCTCAAGATAACAAAAATTAGCACGCACGACACGTGTCGACGGGCGACGATGATGATGTTGATGATGATGATGATGATGATGATCATGATGAAGATGATCTGTCGCGAAATAAGAGTAATCCTTATCGCTTTGCGTAGAGAGGGGAAAGATCGTGACATCGAAAAATATTATTACACGTGTGACAGCTCTTGCATAGTTCCTTGCTGAGCCTGCGTGACGCGAGGGGGTCCCAATCTATGAAAACTGGTTGTGACCGGTTAATTCCGACGAGAAGTTCCGCAAAATTCGAAGAACCCCGATAGGCGAATGATCAGAAGCGTTAAATTTCAACTGCTGTGTAAAATGATTAAGCATTATTCAACTGGCATTTGAAACAATAGCTTTTCTCTGTTTTTTTTTTTTTCAGAAAAACCGTACCGATAGAAATTTTCCAGTTGTCGTTCTTACTACACGGTCTTTAAGACATTTTCCTTCGTTACCATAACCAAGAAAGTTATAGTTCTGATTAAAAAATAACAATGAATTTTATACCTAAGAACAGAAAAAGTCTAATACGTGTACTTTTTTTTACAACTTTTGCGATAACTTGATCAAATCGACTTTTTTTTCTTGTAACTTCAACGATACTTAAATGTGTACCCTGATCGATTTCGATACTGATGTATAAGCAAAAAAGGACTCAACAGCCCCATTCTGTACACAATTCCAAACAAAAACACTCAAATGAATTTTCATTTGACGCAGAAATAAAGAAATGACACGAATTTTACGAAATCGTATAAATAGTAAAATCGTAAAATTCGTGTAATTTCTTTATTTCGGCGTCAAATGAACATGTATCGGAATGTTTTTGTTCAGAATCGTGTACAGAATGGGTAATTTTCGTGTTTTAGATACGCGGTCTTTGACATTTCGAGATATATACGTCAACGTCGAAATCGACCAGGGCGCCCCCTTACACCGTAACAGTGTTGCCAACTCGGTAGTTTTTCCACTAAATCTGGTTGTTTTTATTCTGGGACGGTAGTAAAAATTCACTTTTAGTAGTCAGTTTTCACACATTTTAATTCCTTAATCGTCAGATGACAGCATGAGAAGTAAATATTGAATTAGTCAAATATTGAGATATTAAAATAGTCAATTATTGAAGTATTGAATTAGTCAAATATTGAAATATTTCTAAGCGATTTAATAATTACTATTCAAAGATTTTAATTCCAAGTTTTTACTTAATGATAAGTAAAAAAAAAAATTATTTATTGTTACAACTTATATCAATAATAAATATTCATGTTCTAATAACAGTAAAGTTTATTTGTTTTTTCTTTTTTACTCGATTTTATTAGCTGTATATTGACGCCCAATGCTAATGTTACACTACCATGTATTATAAAGTAATAATTAGATCAAAATTCTATTATAGATGTTCCATTTAATACATACAAATAAGATAATTATTTTTAGGCAAATATTCGCGCGCTGAATTGAAATAAAATTTTTAATACAGAGAATTCAGAGTGTTGGCAACACTGAAACGTGACAACATTAACGACGACCATTTTGCCAAAATCTTTCGCTAACCGTGTCGACTGAAATTTTGTCCTCAGTGTAACGTAATTCGATTCTTTCATGTATCCGCTCCGCAGTTGTCTTACAAAAAGAATTACTCAACGACCAAGGAAGCCATGCGAAGACTCGCTTGGGAAGAGAATCTGATAAAAATCTACGAACATAACCTCCTAGCAGCAGCTGGTCACCACAGTTACACCTTGCGTGACAACCACTTTGCCGACCTCAGCACACCGGAGTATATATTGAAAATGGTAAACCATAAATTTATTGCTTCAACTGTCCTATAGCGAGTTAATCTTTTTCTCCTCAAAGAAATTCGAATTCGTGCGTTTCAAATTCAAAATTCAATTCAACCGGTAACAGACGATTAATCGAAGCTCGTTACTGCTGCGAGTATCGTCGATATACTGAAAAAATGAACGGGCCGCAATTTTTTAAATATTTTTTAAATATTTGCCAAACGTTTTCATCGATCAATAAATTTTCCGATCAAACTTCGGTTGGAAAAAGTACACCTAGAGAAATTTTTACGTTCCGGTTACCGCTCGGTCCTTAACTATTTTCATTTCTTACCAAAATCGAAAAATACAGTTCCAGGTAGAAAATGAAAATTAGTTTTCTAGCTGTTACCGAAAAGTCTGGTATCCGTTGCTATTCTTTCTCATTACGACCACTGCTACTATATTTTCTTGCAACTGCTACGAAAATTTAACGCTTGTGGAACGATAAATTGACGTTTAAGCCTTGTTTAACTAAAAAACTAGACCAAACCTCAGAAACTGATTTTTCTTTGCAATTACCAAAAAAGAATCGACGACAGAGCAAAACGGTTAGGCGTAGCTCGTTTTTCCCAATTCCGACAACATTCGAACAGTTTTTTTTTTTTTTAACGATAACTGTTTTACTCAATTTTTCTAGTCACTGCGACAAATGAAATTTTTCTCAGTCTAACGTCCGAGCGACAAAAGGCGTGGAAGAAAATTCTGGAAAACAAACACGCGAATGATGAATGACGTTCCCGCGTTGAAATAGATAACATTTAAATTATCCTAAAAAACTTCATCGTCAAACCGTATGACCGACCGATTGAGTTTTTTTTTTTTATCGTTTGAGGAAAAGAACTCGCGTGTTACAAGTTAATTCCGGATGAAGTGATCCGGTAACGAGATTAAAGACGATTGAAAAAGCAACACAAAAAAAAAAAAAAAAGTACTAACGCCCGCGTATTTCGTGATCAGGTGAAGCTTGTTCGTAGCAGAAGACGCCGTTTATCCGAAAACGACGAACTGGTGAATTCGATCAGGCAAAGCGGACGACAAATTCCCCCGAGTCTCGATTGGCGGGAAAGGGGATTCGAAACGGCAGCGGAAAATCAAGAGGACTGCGGAAGCTGCTACGCGTATTCCGTTGCGACTAGCATCCAGGGTCAAATATTCAAGGAAACGGGAATGCTGATACCCCTAAGTACGCAGCAGATTATAGACTGCAGCACTTCCGTTGGGAACCTTGGCTGCTCGGGCGGTTCCCTGAGGAACACGTTGAGGTACTTGGAGAAAGCCAAGGGTCTCATGCCGGAGAAAAACTATCCCTATACCGCGCAGGTGAGTTTGGATCGTCGATAACATAGCAGATATCAGAGAGTTCTACGGAAATCACTTTTTACAGAGTAGAAAACTCGAAGAGTTGATGAAAATTACCCGTTCGCAGGACTGGCGCTTGTAACTGGAGTTTAAAAAATAACATACGATATTTTTCTGCGCAAAGAAATTCGAGTATCAATTCAGGAATGATCCTGCATGAATTATTTTTCTACAGGAAAATTGTTCTGCAGAAAATTTATCCACAGAGTATTTTCCTCAAGATTTTGTTTGACACAACCAGAACAATTCGGAGCAATCATCGAATCGTCAAAATCATACGTTTAACTGTCGATTTCGCACATTTTAATTTGTTTCTGTTGAATTTGTTTCTTTGTAGGATGTGTGAAACGAGAAAGCTATTCTATCAAAAAAATTTATGTAGAAAAATTTTCGGCGGAGAAAATATTCCGAAGAACAGCTTTCCTGAAGAATAATTGATGCGGGATTATTTTTTATGCGAATCACGAGTTTCTTTCTGTTAAAACGAGTCTGTAGAACACATTTTTTGGAACACTTGTGGAACTGATTTCTGTAAAATCGAGATCAACTTTGGGGAATAGTAAAAGTTAGAGAGAGAGAAAGAGAGTCGATCAATTGATTGGAACGTAATTTTTATGATTTGTAAAAGTATACTCACGAAAAGTTTGAATAGAAGGTCATATTCAAGTTGTTGTGGACACCAATTTAAAAAAAGAAAAAAGAAAAGAAAAGAAATGAGAGCATATCCCGAAAAATTACAATCAGTGATCACGCCCTTGAAGCCTGCTTGACTTTCGATAGATAAACAACGACGACGACGACGACGATTTCCCTCGTATTATAATGTTTTCATAAAACTTTTTGTAAACATTCATAAGTGTAGTAAAGTCACAGGCTATCAGTATCAATAGCTCGCGTATAATGTGGCGCACAATTAAATGTTAAACTGTGGGTTATCTTTCGCTGAGAGGAGCCCTGTAACTTTGGTAAAAGATAAAAGAAATAGAAAAACGCGAATCGCACGGTGTCCAAACTTCAATCGTTAACAATCACTCGTAGAAAATTGCGCAACGCGTGTTTCACATTGAGTATCACGTCTATGATTAGAAATGAGGACACGGTGAAAAAAACGTCCAAAATTTGAACGCTTAGTCTAGGATAAAGGTCGAAGTACGCTGAAGCTGTAACAAAATGTCACCAACTACAAGACTATGTTAATATGCGTAAACAACTTCTCTAATATTCCATTTGGACAGTTTTTACCGACCGAGTAAAACGTCAGATTTTACGCATCGTTCGTATCGTAACCAGTGCGATACTGAGTCGTGCAACACTGAATATTTATATTTGTATAATGTCGAAAAATGTCTTGAATTACCATTAATTGCAGTAAAACAATTTTCCGGCGTTATTCTCGGCTGACGGGGGGGAAAACTTTTCGATATTTGTATGGAAATTATCAGCGATATTCAATTTTTTGAGCGAATGACGCGACGAAACAACTGACATATTGCTCGGTCGGTAACAAGTGACGTTTTACCCGGTCGGCAACAAGCGACGTTTAACTCGGTCGGTAACAACCAACCTACAGAGTTGTACCCTTAATAACTGATCACACGACAAATTACAGCAAGGATATTGCAAATTCGTAAGAGACGACAGCGTGGTGAACATCACAGCCTGGGCGATACTTCCGGCTCGTGATGAGCACGCGATGGAATACGCTGTGGCAACTATCGGGCCGATAGCAGCTTCCATTAACGCGAGTCCGAAAACCTTTCAGCTCTACCAGTGAGTGAGGAATTTCGATTTTTTTTTTTTGGTTTTTTTTTTTCATTTCATTTTTTTGCAACCCCCCAACAATGACTGCAGAAAATTTATTCACGTTCGTTTTGTTTTTTCAACCCTCGCCAACGAATCCAATAGCCAAGGAGTTTACGACGACCCGGGATGCAGTTCGGACGTGGTTAACCACGCGATGCTGTTGGTCGGTTACACGCCCACTTATTGGATACTGAAAAACTGGTGGGGTGACAGTTGGGGCGATAATGGATACATGAAACTTGCCAGGCACAAAAATCGTTGCGGAGTAGCAAACTACGCTGCCTACGCCAAAGTGTGATCGCTGGTAAAAAAAAAAAAAAAAAAAAAGAAAAAACGTTTCATCCGTCGAATGCCGAAAAATTCGCATCGGCTTTCGTATTTTTTATTTTTTTTATTTTTTTTTCTGTCTACTTTTACTATTTATACACCAATCAATTTTTATACATATATATATATACATATATACAATTCCCAAGGTAGCCTGCAGTCTCCGATAGATTAAAAAGCGAAAAATTAACGTCGAAACGCATTTTCGAAATTGTCGGATTATACATGTATCTTTGTACATCCAATGTCGTAAACTGTAGCGAAAATAAATATATATATCCTCATTACCGTTACATTGCGGTCATCTTATACATGTGTGCGTGCGTGTATACATTACTTGTTTACAACATTGTTATTCATTTAATTTATTACGTTGGGCGTACTTCCGGATGCACTGCTTTGAACGCATTTCAAGAAACGGTATACGTTATAATGTATCTAAAATAAGCATATACTATGTGTAATACAAACGCGTGTTGGTTTGCACTCGAGTTCCGTAATACATTAATTGATATATCAAGACATCGGGGTCAACTCGACACTTATCGCACTAAGTTCATCTCAGCTCTCGAATTCCGATGACGAGACATTAAATTGCCACGCTTCGAGCTTAGGCAAACTTCAATACGATCGTTGAAATCGAGGGTAAAACGTCGCTTCGCTTTTTCTTTCGCAAAAATAACGAAACAAACAAAGTTGAATAAAAAAAGAAAAAAAAAGAAAAACAACAACAACAAAAAAAAAACTCATCTCTCTTTCCGCTGTTTTTGAACCGGAAGTGGGATCGGGTGGAAAAGCTCGCGCGTGCATCTTCAGGGTAAAAACAGTACCGTGGGCAAATTTCATGACAATCGGTTCGTCGGTTTGACTTGAAATCATCTTGTTCAGAAGAAATCGAGTTTGACACTTTTTTTCTCGATGAAAAGTTTCTTGATTTGCCGAATGTGTAAGGCACTCCGTTTTTTTTAACAATCGTGCCTAGAAGCCAATCATTAACTTTCTACTGGGAAAAAAATTAAGATATTTTGGGCAATTGGGTGATAATATTTTTAAAAAACTGTCAACAATTGCAGAGAAGCTTTGAAAAAAAAAACAAGTACCTTTATTTATAGGCTGGCCATGAGCTAGCTTTCGAATTTTCCGTTTTTACACTGCAAATTCAAAGTTAACAAAAAGTAATAATGATAGGAATAATAATAATATCCAATTCTAATTTCGAACTACAAATTTAGATTCGTGATTAACGATTTGGTAGCCTTCAGGTATAATTACGTTGCAGGAAAATATGTTTTTTTTTTTTTTTAAATTTCAACCACTATAATGGATCCACCACCAACAATTTTGGAAATCTAACATTGGATTCGTTATCGGTGTTCCAAAAAACCTCTGCCTACCAATTTTCATAAAAAATCCGAATTTGTTTAGATATTTTTCCACAATATTAGATTTGCCATTTCGGACTTCGCAAATTTGACTTCAGATTCGTGATCACAGTTCCAGCAAATCTTAGAGTTCGAAATTTCCTGAAGATCCAAATGTTTTTAGTTCTTCTTTTGTCGTTCAAGATATCATAATTCAATTTTGTGGAATCAAGTTATTTGAATGATTCGAAAAAGTTCCGAATCGATCAAAGTCAAAATCCATTCAGTTCTTAGTTTTGAAACGCCCCGTCGATTGAGACAAAAATCATTGAAATCCGGTAACTCGTCCTCGAAATATCGTCGGAGAAAAAAATTAAAAAACGATCGGAGGTGATTGCTCTAGATCTCAAAACATCGAGATATAGTGTAAAACCCAACGTTTCATTTTCACGGTGATTACAATTAACTTCCTTTTTTTTTCTCCGAAAGAAGAGAAACGGGAAATTAAAACCGGGGATTCATTTCCGACCATTTTCTAACATGTTCAAAAATCGAGGTCATGTTTTTCTACGTAAATACTCGATGTTAAGAAAACGAAATCCCACGGCTATAACTAAGAACCGAATTTTTACAATTTACGTCGATACACGTATAGCATCGTTGAAGCCTCGTGCCACGTCTTGAGTGTGTTTTTGACATTGAACGAAACTTCGATAATCCCGCATATATACTGAAATTGGAAAAAAAATTTTCAAAGAAACAACAACTCGGTGTCCTCGAGTGATCGTCGTGCCCTTCGAACGACAAAGTAAGATAGATACAACATAACGTGTCGAATAGATAACAACCGTAAGGTAGATGCAACGGACGTTGTAAAAACGGTGAATACGCATTTTCTTTTTTTTTTTTTTACTCCGCACACAAGACTTGACGTTTAATCGTGTTTATCGTAGGTTTTATCTCTCGTCATACGGTCAAAGGTCAGTGTAGTAAAATATACAAGGAAAAGAGCGCGGAACAAATGGTGACAAATTTTCAGATTTTTGATTATAACGCGATTCGAAAACTTGGAGGGATAAGATATTTTCTCAGCTGCGATAAATTGTTGCTGCTGTTATTATGGTTGTTATTGGATATTTCAACTCAAAAGCAATCGGTTTAAATATATTCTAATCAGTCCGACGTAGTTTACCGGACAGTTCAAGGCACTCTTCATGATCACAATTAATCTGAAAGTTACAATATCCACCATATTGTTGTTGATTTTACGACTTTCAGATGCTCTTAACAACGATTAATAGTATAAGCTTGAACTTTTCTTAATGAAAACATAAGAATGATATTACTAATGACCGTGCATGCATGTTTTGTTTTTAATTACATTTACTCGAAACTTGAACTGGTACAATCTCATTGCACATATATATACATATATATATACGCTAGTTGATTGCGAATTAATGTGTATATTACACGCGTAACCTTCATTTTTCTCAAAAAAATCAGAGACGAGCCTCTAAAGTTAAAATGATTGCTATGCGAAAACGGTTAACGTACTTGAAATTTGACTTCGTGAAGACAATACAATAATAGCGTACAAGGAAAAACCGCGAGTGACAAACAAAGCCAATGTCAAATTGTTGATTTCTTATCCATACTTCGCAATGTACGTTACAATCAATACGCGTACCTCTTACGGATTAAAGGTAAAAATAAACTTCACGAATCCCGACTTCTGCATATTTTCGAGTGTTAGATAAAAAAAAAAAAAAACAGCAAAATCAAATTTTTTTTTTTTGTTTTTTTTTTTTGTAGTTCACAGAAATTTGAAAGATCGAATTCTGAGATTCATTTTTTGATGCTTGATTTATTCTTCTGTACCATAAATTCCAACCGAGGGAGTTTATTGATTACGAAGCAAACAATTTCGAAAATTTATCACCTATTTCTTTCAAGTATACTATGCACATTACTCTATATCCTCTTGGAGAACTCAATTTATCATGGACACGGTAATTCATCTCTACAAATACTCGACGAGATGGCGCCACGTGCGAATATTGTTGCGTCACAAGTGCTCCAGCCAATGGTGAGAATTTCCCAAAATTCGCGGGAAGTTTGAAAACTTGTTTCATTAACGGTGAAAAAGAGAGGGATACAATGGACACTGAGAAATAAGGAAATACATTTGGAATTTGAAAAACCTCGGTAACCCTTTCTGCTTTGTATAATGCAATAAAAAAAAAAATGCATCGCGATATTTACACATAACGTGATTTCAAAATAAAACGATTCAACGATTCCGTCAACTTGTATGCGCGTAGAAAACAACGATGATCGTCTATTTTCCTAATGGAACGATACTTGAATCGGGAATTATGGTGAGAGCAATAAACGAGGACGTGAAGGCGCGAAGTCAATTTCCGGTCAAGGTTACGTGGCGGTATGCTACTATTTAGGAAGAATGCGTGTCACGTAGTTGTTAAACACCCTATTGAACTTTGCTTCGTCTCGTCAACAATTCTCCGTAAGTTATAATATACTATAAAAATCCATAAACATATTCATACATACATTCATATATATATATATATATATATATATATATATATATATATATATATATATATATATATATATATACACACATACAAGGGACGTGGCTAATAATTTTTATGTTATAGATAATTTATCGACAATATTTCGTGCCCGTGGTGAATTATTAATCTTATAATTATTATTAAACTTATACATCCAAACCGTTTGCTACATTCGTCAGTTCTCAGCGCGCGAAAAAATTGCGTGTGTATTCATGCGGGGTTTTTTCCTTTCGGTGTAATTTTTTTTTGTCAATATCTTTTTCACGCAGTAAAGAATATGCCGTCCGAATATGATTTTTATAAGACGTCACGATTCCTACGACTCGGTTTTACGATTTTGAACACTATATTATCCAGATTTATACTTGTCGCTTGTTTATACATACCACGAAAAATCTAATTAGTATTAATTAATCATAAGTATATCCGTACAGTATACTCCGTTTATCGTTGGTTATAATAATTGTACTGCGAAGTAAGGAAACGAGAGAGGAAAAAAAAATAAAAAAAAAACAATGCTCATTCAAACGACGTAAAATTGTAACGCGCGTCAAACGAAGCGACTAAATATTTGCAAAGTTTATTCCAATAATAAAAAACCAAACATATTTACCATTATCAGAATTGAATCAAAATTCGTATCAACTCAGTGGCGGAAATTTTTATAGTATCCGCACGATTTCGAAGTAATATTACAAGAAACAATTTTTTTTTTTATCGTTCTCTTTCAACGATAGTCCGAAAGCTTCTCGGGCTTTCCAACAGTTTTGCTATTTGTCTTTCGATCTTTTTTTTTTTCTTCCCCACTCATACGGCGGACCAGCAAAACCGACGTCATCCATTTCAGGAATCAGTCCCGAGAGCTGATTTCTTTCGGATAAACATTTTTCTGTTTACCAAATTTCAGCGGAGACGAAAAAAAAAAAAAAAAACGAAAATAAAATAGGAATGCCCAAACATGTGGGCAAAAATGAAGAAAAAAATCAAAGGGGAAAAAAATAAAAAAAAAAAAAAAAAAACAACGACCAATGCATTAAGAAACGTAATAATAACAACAATAATAGTAACAAATTGTGTAGAAGAATGATAAACGAGAGGGGAGATAGCGTTTGTATATTAGCAATTAGATTGAATCTGATGTAATAGCGAAGAGTAATCGAGCTTAATTGTCCGAGACGCATGCAATGATAAGAAGATATTGTAACAATATCGCGGGAACTATACAACTTGACAGTTTTACGCACGTTTTATTATGTCGCCTCGATAAATAAATCGTTCTCATTTTTCGTTTCTCTGTACTCTCGCTTGCATTAACGTCATTGTCGTTGTTTTTGCAAAGTGAGAATTTCGCACACTACCAAGCTTGTAAAAAAATTCCGCTCAGTCAGTCGATCGTTCGTGTGTAAGTAAACAAATATGAAAGAAAGTTGGAAAAACAGAGTGAATTTTCACAAAAATCTTGGGGATTTATCTCGTGCAGAAAAAAAAAAAAAAAAAAAAAAAAACAATATATCGCTCTTTCCAAAGCTATCCGCAATATTTCTTATTTTTTAAATACCTACCTACAAAATTCAAGAATCCTTGATTTTACCGCCAATGAAACGCTGCCAACGAGCGATAACGATTTGTGGGGGGAAAATAAAGATGATGCAATGTTGATTTAATTGGTACACCCACACGCTGCGATTAATTCTTATCAAAATCTTACAATTTAATTGCACCACTGCTGTCAATCCGCGAAATTTTTGGTTCGGCAATAAAAGCCGAGGGTATAATAATAATATACACAATATGAAAGATTACTACAAGCGATTTTATCTACTCTTACGATTTCCTATCACGTGCACTGCGCGAAGAGTGGGACGTAAAAAAACGAGGGATTTTCGAATTGCGAAATATGAGAAAATCTCGACGAGACGAATACAATTTTATTGAATTAAATAGCTGAATTGTATTTCACCGGTTGTATCAGTTGGTCAAAACTAAAAGGGTATAAAAGGCGCATATCTGTTTTACAGAATTTCAAAATGTCGGTAAGTTCAATTGTAGAATCATCGGAATGGTTGAGAATAAAAAAATCCAGAACGCAGAGCCGTCCGAAATCTGACTATTCTATTTATCAGTTCCTTTATGTACGATTTTGACATTTCTACATTTTGAGTTTTAATAATATATACATTGCCTAGCAAAAGTTCGGGTACCTACACCAGTCGAAATTTCTTGCCGCATTGAAAGTTAGAAAGTTTTTTAGAAACTTTCCGTAGGTTTTGATATCCTTTTCAAGTTTGTCATAGAAAAAACCGATTCAAAATTTTTCCACAAGCTGTAGGGTTAATTTTCGGTAGCTAAGAAATAGCCGAAAAACGGCCTCGTAAAAACGTGAAAAAAATTTTTCAAAACTATGTACTTGGGCCAAAAAAGAACGCAAAGAATTTTCTAAAAAGACAAAATTTGTCGTCTTTAAAACGCCGGTTGGAAAATTTGATTACCTTAATTTTTGAGTCCGCTGTCTAACTTTCAGTGAACTTCGTTATCTTTTTCCGCATTTTGGAATTCTACAAAATGAAATTATCGTCATACTTGCGACCCTTAAACTTTCCAATCTTCGTACTAAATTTTGATCCCTATAAAAACAAAAAGAGGACCGTAAAAGCTTCTGCAAATGTCAAGTATAAAAGAAAAATACCTCCGAGAAATCTGTGCGAAGGTTCGTAAGTTTATTCACGCCTGTTCTACACAAGGCAATAAACAGCGGACGATGAACGTTGGTTAAATTTACAATTAGAACAAGTAGCCACCGCAGCCAGTCGCAATTGCATTTATTACCAATCATCTGTCTCATTGAATAAAAGTGTCTAAAGCCGTCTGCCCTCGTCGAGACGAGCGTTACAACACTCGAATGCGGCACGTCTGGACGGTTTATAAAACCGATTAGCGCTGTATTTCGCTCTCAACATGACCAGCTTAAGGCTCAATGACATGCGGGAGGAGAAAAAGTTGAAACGAAATTTAAGCGGCTTGGTTGCGACGGGTGTTTAAATGAGGAAAGAAAAAGTTACACCGCGATTAAAGTCTTTCGTGATTACTTACACTTTACAGAGCGATTACAAGAGATTGCTTGAAAAATAAATTTTACTTTGATAAAAAGCATTTCTCATGATTTCTCATCATTAAAAAGAGATTTCTGTAATCCTTAATCATTTCTCACGACTGTCAACGATTACTGACGTAGAATTTCAATTTAATATTAATGATTTCAAGTCTGATTTCAGAGACTAAGAAATCGTTTCGAATGATGTATGAATTTCACTTTGATCGGACGATTTCTCATGATTTCTCATGATTTCTCATGATTTCTCACGTTTAAAAAGAGATTTCTGCTATCCTAAATAATTTATCATTACTAACAACGATTACCGATGCAGAATTTTATTTTAATATCAATGATTACGAAACCATTTCAAACGATAGTGACACTATGATTACTTGAGAGAAAGCCCGTCGTTTGATTTGTCAAAAATCTACATGTTTTATTAATTTTATCAACAGACGGTTGTACACTGAATATTTATCGAATTATTGTATTCGTGAACAACTAAGATCCGTATAAGAATATAGAAATTGAAAATACTGGAATTGCAAAGAAAAGCTTAGATATCCAAGCTTCGTTTCGAATCGCTTCAAAGTTGTTAAGAAATCTAATAGATTCATTGAAAATAGTCTTCCGAATGAAAAAGCCATTGTGGAGTGAAATGGAACAAATCTTGTACTAGACTTTTTACCAATTTTGAATCGATTTAAAACGTAACATTGATGTCTGAAATTTTTTTTTTAAATACCAGTACTTACCGTATTTACATTTTTAAAGAGTACTGATTGTAAATGTACGACTATCTTGTAATAAAATTGATATTGTCGATTTTTAGTCAACGAACCTCCGTAATTTAAAAGAAAACATGTAAAACTCATTTCGTACAATACGATTAAATGTCAAATTTCGGTAAGGCAAGGTATCGACAATTTAAAGAGCAGACGAAGCTGAGACGAAAAAGGAGGAGGTTGAGGAGGTTGAAGCAGGAAATTAAAACTCGCACGTTGATTCTTAAATTGATCCTCGTACTGACCGCGCGGTCATTTTCCAATCAACATACTACTTTCATCCTGCATTTCATCCGTTTAATCAAACATTTGCCACTGCGACGAACGTTGCTGTAATTTAAAAGTGCACAAAAATCACTCTGGAATTCTGTTGGACAAAGCATGCGAGGAAAAAAAGGTTATCAAACTGATCGTCGCAAAAATAAAAATACAAAAAATAAAAAAAACATATTAACGCGGACACCGGCAATAAAATTTTTCACACTCATTTCAAAGCGTTATTCGCGTTACAAGATGAGTTTTACACGCGTGAGATTCTCCATAAAAATTGCCAACCAAAAAACTAATCCCCCTAATTTCACAGTAAATTACTCGTAGATCGATTCTTTGTGCAATTTTATTTTTTCAATTTTTTTTCCTCGAGTTGAAATCTTAAAAGCCTATTTTGTAAAATTTTAATCAAACCAAACAGAAGCTTGTCAAAGTACAAATAAATTATTACAATTACTCCTATTTGTCCCAGTATTTATACGAGTCGACTATAATACATTATGTATTTCATTCGATTCAAATTAGCCTCATTTGAATCCTATAAATTTTTAATACATTCAATCGAATATTCACTTTCACAGACAAAAATACCTACACAGCGGGTCAGTGTCCGAATAATTGGCATCTTTTATTCTCTCCCTCTTTCTTTCTCTTCCATATTTTTTTTTTTTTTTTTTTTTTTTTTAGCCTTTCTTCGTTCAAATTTATCGCACGAATAAGATGATGAAATCGTTGATGAGAATTTTGAAAATTGCGAACTTTTTACGGAAGGATAAAATAATCCGAACAAGAACAAAAAGAGAGAAAGAAAAACGACGTGGCATAAAATTAAGAATAAGAAATCGCAAAAGTTTTCTTCCCTAAGAAAGTTTCGTAGTTTGGAAGATAATTTCGCGAAGAAGAGGAAGAAAAATTAAAAGGAGGAAGATGTTGAGTAAATATTTAACAAATGTCAAACTTAACCGAAGGTATTGGTTTCAATCGGGTAAAATAAACAAACAAACCTAACACCGCACGAAGTGTCAACAGTAAGAGTGAAAAGAAATATGTATACATACATATATATATATATATATATATATATATATATATATATATATATATATATATGTGGGTAATTCCATGTCAACACGACCAATGATTTTTCCTCGCCATTTTCGATTCGCTACGTGATTTTGACGATTTTTTTCTCCTTTTTTTTCTTTCTTTTTTAGCACTTTTAAAATTTTCAAAAAATTACCAACAAGTCTGTTTTCAATTCTTAATTTTTTAACGCAAGGGCGCAGAATGTTTGGCAATTTTTTGAAAGGTTTCGAAACGTTGGAACACGACGTTGCGTTTGTTGAAAATGTTAAAAGTACCGAAAAACAAATAAATAAATGAAAAAAAAAAAATCGTCCCATCACGGGACGGGCGTCAGAATGATCCGGATGAAAAATAGGATTTGGGAGAATTTGAAAAAATTTTATAACAATCGCCAATTTTTAGATGAGTTTTTCAATAATCATAGAAAATTAACGATTTAACGGAAAAATTTGAAAAAATTCAGAAGTGCTTTTTCGATACCGTGAAAATGGTACGGAATTCGCCATATATACGTATATTATATACATAGGAAAAGCGGTATCAATCCCGAATACTTGGTGGATCGAATTAACGTAGGAGCAGCGAAGTGACCGGGAATTGGGGATCAAGGATCGAGGATCTGATTGGTGTCAACGGATTAGATCTTGGACTGGGATGTAGCAAATGAAAAGCAACATGTTTGGAGCACGTGCTCCGGGAGCTGATAGCGTCGTACTCGTTAACCAATCCGGACTAACTTTGTTCCCGGGGCAAAGGGCGCCTCTCAACGCATTCGTTACATCTCGCATTATATACATAGATCATGAGCTTCGGTTTCAGTCCTCAGTGTAGTTTCGAGTTACATGCGAAAGCGGACGGTTCTAAAGAGCCGTGAAAAGCGTTCGCAAGCATCGACCGAGCCGTAATACGTACACAACGTAATAAATAAATAAATAAATATATAAATAATTAGCAAACGACGACTGGCTAGAGTAAAAAATTCATCGATGATAACTGAATTTTTCTTAAACGTTAATAAAAAACCTCGTTTCTACTCCCGTCAAATTAATTCACTCGTATTACGGGAGTATTTCAATCCCAGTTAAAATAAGACGTATGTACACGCGTAACAACTGCTGTTAAAAACGGTTCTTCGTATATAATTATCGCGAACTAGCGTTGCAAGACAGTGAATGTTTTTTTTTTTTTCTCTCTTCTCCCTCAACCCAAATAGATAATTCCTCTCTTCTATTTTATATTCAACCGCGGGGATTTAAACTCGGCGATAAATAAAAAATTGGCAGGAAAAAAGACAGAAGAAAGGAGACAGAGCGAGAGAACGAGAGAGAGAGAGAGAGAGAGAGTAAAAGTTGAAAGGTAAAAGGAATACTTGGGGTGAAAAATGCGGTTGCTTTGGCTGATCGGTCTCCTGATCCTAACGAGCCTTGAAGAGAGCTTTTCGGATCCTTCGAACCCGTTTAAAATGGTCTGGTCACACCTTTACCCTGACTCATCGAGCGCCGACAGCAAGCTACCGGAATGCACAGGCTGTGCCCAGAACCGGATATCGTCGAACGACCCGATACTCACGGAATTCCGTGTAGAGTACGTCAAGCAACAGATACTGAAGAAGCTGAGACTGTCAAAACCACCCGAGGTGTCGATGTCGCTTTCCACTCTACCGAAACCCTTGATAAACGGAAACGTCCTTGAACTCAGACCCGGCATGCCTTCGGGACCGGAAAAACAAGTGGAAAGTTTCTACGGAAAAACCGACCAGCTAGTTGTCTTTCCGAAAGAGGGTACGTACGCGGATCGTCCAAGTTAAATTTTAACCCTTTCGGTCACAACGGGATTCTCAGCGTCCCGTGTCGAAAATTTCCATGTCCCAAGCCCCATTGCAGTTTATTTAAAACTAGAAATGAACTTTGTTACTTCGTATAACCCCAAAAACCCCAGAATCATCGAATTTTTACAGTTTTTTCGACTTTACATCCGCCGTATTGGAGCCGCGCCATCTTGGATTTAGAAACTATCAAATTCTGACTTGATATTCGTTATCATCGACCCCAAAAACCCGCGAGTAACAAAATATTGACTTGAAAAATGTGTGACTGAAAGTTTTGAACGCCATTTGTACATAGGAAAAAAAAAAATTTTCTCTTCCAAATTTCATGTTATTTCAAGCACCAAAAATATTCACAATGAATATCAGAAATACGTTACATACTTGTGTGAATTATTTTTGATATTACGATCTGTTGGATCAAAAAACAATATAGGTCAAAAGAGTTTCTAACAATGAAAGATCAGGAGTCGAATTACCTCGCGAGAATCGTGCGACGCCTAGCGGTGAATTTTGAACTATCGGGTATTTCTACGGTTCTTCAAGTTTATCCCAGCATGATTCAGACTACCAACAATCGTGTACAAAGTTGATGAATCATTGTTGAAAATTATAGTGGAATATAATTCGCGACAATGAAAAATTACCATGACCGAAAATCGATTAAAACAAGCTGCTGATAAAGATTTGACCCCTCCTTTTTTTTTTTTTTTTTTTTTTTTTGCACGGTAATTAGGAAAATAGTTGCAATAAACGAACGGCTGATGCAACAAAAATTCCGTTCGCAAATAAATGTGTACACATGTATAAAGAATGATCCAAGCTGAATCACTCGAGTGTTTTGACTGAATTCTTTTTCTTATTTCTCTCTCTTGAAATGTCGGCGTGGTTTGTAAAAATAATCAACACTGACCTGTAAAAGTACACGAGTTTGAAACATGAACATGCGCGGTGAAGCTTGACGAAAAAGAAAAAAAGAAGGAAAAGAGAGGAAAAAAAAAAAAAAAAAAAAAACCACCTAATCACTGTAGTAGCGGGTGTATTTTAATGCAAACGTGTATAATTTATAACCAACTGTAATTTCTTTCTGCGTCGTAGTGTATTATAAGTCATTTCGAAGTCTCGTGGTCAATGCTCGATAACAAACACGCGTCTCTAAAGCGGAGCGGCGAATTAATTGAAGAAAACGCGACATTTCGAATTATTATATTTAATTGGCACGAACGATATATTGATTATGCGTACATTCGTATGCATTTGCATTTACACACGTATCATTGTATACATAGTATACTGCATGTACACCGATTAATTTAATTATGCGAATTAACATCGCGTGGATAATATGGTTTTAGACTTTGAGATGGTTGAATTTCAAAGTCGAATTATCCCTCGACTACTCAGCTAATGAGATACGGCTTACGGTTTGAAAAATAAATAAAATAAATAAAATAAAAAAAAAAAAAAAAAAAAACATTAATAATAAAACGCAATCTCAACCAGGTACGCGTAATTGTCGCGTTAATTATGCAATTGGTGAATTTTCATCAAATATTCCACACTCCCCGTCACGTTTGTCCGCGTTGCCGTTTTTTCGTCGCTGTTAATCTTCGATTACAAAAGAATGCAAGATTAAAAAAGAGAATGGCCCAGAAAGGATTTCGTATCGTAGCGATAAATGGCTAAAAATATTTATTTTATATCAATGAGAAAGCATTCAAACGGATTGTGGACGAAAAGAATACTTCGACATTTCGCGTGATTAAAGTAGAAGATCGTAATTATTCCGTAATACCGTATTACAGTAAACGTGTCTCTGTATATTAAAAACTAAACAAACATGTCCAACAATCGTTGACGCAACAAAACGACGGCGAAACGTATAAATTTTAGAAACATGCGTATTAATTTTATACAATATAACAATCGCCAGAAGGGCTGAACGACGATAACGGTAAAAAACGAGAAAGAGAATAAAGTGAAAAAATTTCTTATTCTTATTTCAGACGGAGAAAATGCCGAGAATTGCGAACTCCACACGAACTACTTGTCAGGCATATACGTGGCGGATTGTTTTAAATTTTATTTACCAAACGAAATGCAATTCGTCGGCGTAACATCGGCGGAACTTTGGTTTTACAAGGAAGCGGACGAGAACGATATAGTAAATCAGACCTTCGTTATATCCGAACTAGACCACTGGGACCAGAGACGCAGTTTTCAGAAGAACAGCATCATGGCGATATTCGAAACGTCGGTCGAAGGTGAGAAATATTACATTCATTTTACTATGTAATTTAAAATTGATTATAAATAAAATTTCGAATATAAACGTGTACGAAAAACGATCGGTAATTCTCAAAAATTGATGACCCAAGACAAAAAAAAAACAAAAAACGTTGATTTCAAACATCGCGCTACGTTCAGCGGTAAATTTACAATGTTGCAAGGACTTGATTGCGATCATTGATCACAAAATGTGATAAGAAAAGTCGAGAGATCTTCGATTCGACCGCCTATGATTGCAGGTAGGTCGCGAACTCGTTCGAACTACTGCAATAAATACTACGATACATGTGTGACGAAAAATTACAATATACCTATGATTCATCCATGGAACAGAGTCCGTGTCAACCGACGATACGAGCGTGCATACATACACTTGAAGTTGGCGCAAAGCAAACCAAGTTGAAGTTGGTAACGTTATCGTAACGAAACATTTGTAGAAAACCAAAACCAAAAAAAAAATCACTATCTTCTCGGCTTTTACAATAATTTACAAGGAACTAAGATATTGCAAAATACGCGACCACGTTCCGTTTTATTAAGATTTACCGAATTTCAAACAGTTCCAAAATTGCAAAACAACGATTATCCCTCAGCGTGGAATCGTTTCGATAAAGTTACAGACTTCGATATGATAAAATCTGGGCATAATTCGTTTGAATCTAAATCAAAGCCATGACGTTTCTCCTTCGTAAAGTTTTCAATATCGCGACATAGGCTTTAGTTTATCGCGTATTATAATATCGCTCATTGCCACGGTAATAAAACTCAGGAATTATGATAAAAACAAATACAGGTTTAGCCTGTCGTTCAAAGCTCGTTTTGCATCACTTTCTCTCTCTCTCTCTCTCTCTCTCTCTCTCTCTCTCTCTCTCTCTCTCTCTCTTTCACTCCTCCTCCTTCGGACAGATAAACCAATAATCAACAAACAATCCATGCGATCCGACGAACTTTCCTCAATTTCAAAACACTCCCTCCTCCTCTCCATTTTAGCGACACGAAAAGCTTTTAACCTTTGGTGAACAATTACACGATATGCGGGGAGGGGGGAGGGGGGGGGGGGGGGATGTTGCGGTTCCGAAATCGTTTTACGTGCATTAGAGCTTCCGTATATAAAAGCAGAGGGCTTTTGTTCGCCGTTTCGTGTTCGCTCACAGTCCCGCACAACCAGTCGTCCCGGAATCACCTACGGGATGTAGGTATTGGATGCCTTTTACGCATCGTTATTTTTTTTTTTTTTTTTTTTTTTTTTTTTCAAAAAAACGATCGAAGCTCTTCTGTAAAGTTTATAATAACAGGGTACATATGTATATATATATATATATATATATATGTATATATATATATATATATGTATATATACGTAAATAACATTCGAACGACGACGTTCGAGAGCTTCAAATTCTGTTCCCATTGGTAATAAACACGTACGAACGTACACACACACGCACGCGCACTCTGAATATATATGTATATATATATATATATGTGTGTAAGTGGGTATAATCAAATGACGATAAAGAGGAGGTCGATTATTCTTCTTGTTTTACACACGATATATATGTATAAATGTATAAAATACATACTATACAATAACGCATCGTGAATTGTAATACCAGAAAAACAATTCTTGTCACGGTGTGTCCACAAGAGCACAAGTGTCATTGAAAAAGATTGTTACCTCTATATCAGAGGTCTCGCGGCCTGTATGGTACAAAGTTTATAACAATAAATATTGCTCGTAATTTACAATCTTGTTTCGAAGTCGATCCCTAAAAGTATTTCACATCTCAAGCATCTCTCTCTCTCTCTCTCTCTCTCTCTCTCTCTCTCTCTCTCCTCTCCCTCTCCTCTCTCTCTCTCTCTCTCTCTCTCTCTCCTCTCTCTCCTCTCTCTCTCTCTCCTCTCTCTCTCTCTCTCTCTCTCTCTCTCTCTCTCTCTCTCTCTCTCTCTCTCTCTCTCTCCTCTCTCTCTCCTCTCTCTCTCTCTCTCTCTCTCGGCGTTCAAACTTTTATGGATTATACGTAGGTATACGGATTGGATGAACGCAAGGAGATAATCACAGAGACACAATAAAGACTTCGATATACTCATCGAGCAATGATCTCATCAAATTACACCAAAATTACTTTTCCTTGCTCCTTGCCTTGCTTAGTTTGTTAAAACCTGTTCAATACTCACTCCAACGTTTCGTGGTCACCCTGCGATGGTTCGGTCCTTGGTGTCAAAAGTTATCCGCACGCAGCCACGTCCGGTCGAACTTAAGCAATTGCTGTCCCATCCGGTGAGGGTAGAAGCTTGGATATCCATCGTCGCACACTCTTCGAATGGGTTTGTGTGTTCGAGGTCGGAAGGCTTCGGGTTGTGGGCTGTTGGAGCAGTCCTCAAAGGCCTGGCACTGAACAAGTGCCACAAGCATCGGGAGATCTTCCTGAAAATCTTACCAACAAGGAAGGTATCCCAGATCGATTTCTTTTCTATCATGTTACAGTAGACTAAAAACTATGCGACGCGTATATTTTTTTTATCCGCCATTAAACACTTCAAGGGTGCGAAATCACCCTCCAACGTAAGGTATGTGAAGTTGGGATTTGGCAAGAACATAATATTTTTCAACCAATCCAATAACGAGAAATGAAGAATGTAATTTTCTCAACGAAAAAGATAAGCAAACGCCAAATCGTCCCGTGACGTGCCTTCTTACTTCGGAGGGTGGTTTCACCCACTCAAAGTGTTTCATGGCTGGTATAAAAAAATAAGTATCGCCTAGTTTTCAGTCTACTATAACGTGTTGAAAAAGAAATCACATCGGAGATATCGACCTGGGATATCTTCCTTGTTAGAGCAAATCGGTTGATCGACTGATTCAGTTTCGGATGGTTGGGTAAAGTGGTCCATAAAGTGCCACGACCATCATCGGAAGACCTTCTCGCGTATCTTACTAATGGGCAAATGGTTGAACGACTGATTTTGTTTCAGAGGGTTGGGTGAAGACGGACGTCGGTTACGCGGTGAAGAAATGGGTCGAGGAACAGAGTCTGAACCACAGTCTTCAGATAGCCTGCAGTACCTGTTCGATAGATCGCGATTCGCCCTTGGTCTCGATCGAGCAAACGCTCAAACCGTTCCTGGTGATTCACACCTCACCGTTGCCGCAAAAAAATCGACCTAAAAGGAACTCGAACTGCTCACCGGAGATGAAGGAGTGCTGCAGAGACGAACTCTACATCAGCTTCGATGAAATCGGATGGAGCGACTGGATTCTTCATCCGCCTGGATACCACGCTTACTTTTGCCGCGGTTCCTGCTCCTCCGTTGCATCTTTGACCGTCAACGGATCCCCGCACAGCAACGTCATTAGAGTGAGTGATCGACGAACCGACGTTTTCGCAAGCATTGACGATCAAACTGGCATGTTCGAATAGTTTTTATCGATCCTTGAAAGTCCTGCTGGACAAAAATCGGGGCTGTCCTTCGCTTGAAAAGCTGTCTATAGCCAATAAAACTCTAATTTAATGCCGCCAGTGTCAGATTTCTAGAAACTACTCCTGGGAATTGAAAGAATCCAATCAACATCTTCTCTATCTTTCTTTTTTCTCTATTTCGATTTCATTTTTCAACGAGCCATTTTATTCGGAAGACAAAATTCTTGGCTTATTTTCATTACGTTGATATCGTTAAATATTTAATATTCTCTCTTAGAGAAAAGTAAAATCTCTTACGATGAATTTTGATGAAACAGACTTCCAAACTAAACACAGTCCACTCAGAAGCAAAATTGAACAAGTTTACCAGATTTTTTTCATCAAGTTACAAAGGGATTTAGAATTGAAAAAACAAAAAATCAATATCGAAGCTCTCTGAAATTTTCTTTTGAAAGCCCGTGAAGTCTATTGTAATCTTTCGAAATCATCTGAAATCTTTTGAAATCCCTAAGATTTTCTTTTACAAAAATCCTTTGAAATCCCGCAAAGTCTATTGTAATCATTTGAAATCCTCTCTAATCATTTGAAATCTTTTGAAATCCTAGTAATCTTGAAATCGGATGTACGTCAAATCGACGAGTGATTAACCCCTCGATAAAAACTCAACGCGCGACGTAATTTTTCGTAATGAAAATAAGCATTCTTGAAAGAAAAACGACCATCTAGCAGCTTCGTAATGACTCTAGGAGTTTAATTTACAAAGTAAACTCATAGAATTTGTAAACTCTGTGTATGCAATAACGTCACAAACTTCATCCTCGTACTATATACCATTTTCTGAATCCGAAAAGCCAAAAAAAAAGCCAGGCTTTCGGTTCTGATACTTAGAACGTGATTTTGTCTCAGCATCCGAGAGAATTTACAGAAATACGGAAAAAAATTTCATTTCACGATATTATCGCAAAAATATGACGTTTTCATTTATCATTTATTTCTTTTCTCTCTACCCTTCGCAGAAGTACCTCACGAAACATGGAAACGGACTTCGTAGGGAGAACGAGATCGCTCCGTGCTGTTCGCCAACCCAGTTGTCGCCGATACAACTATTCTTCGTAGATTCGAACAACACGCTGGCGCGAAAAACGTTACCGAATATGGTCGTAGAGGCCTGCGGATGTATGTAGACGAATCTGCACGCCATGTATCTAGTCCGAATTCAGCAGGAAAATATTCGAACAACCCTTCATTGACAAAACGCCGTCGGACGGTAGTCTAAATGAAAAAAAAAAAAAAAAAATACACACGAGTAAGTTTTTTTTACAATAAGACACGCGAACATTGAGCACCATGACGATGTACACCAGATTACATAAAAAAAATATATATATGTATATGTATTTTTTTTTTTTTTTTAATTCAAGTCTAAAATATCGTGCCAAATGAGGAAAAAAGATTTTGCCCAAGTTTCAACTTTGAATATTTAATATTTAGAGGTGTCTCATCGCGATTTTTTATTTCCCATTTACATAGCATTGGAGTAACATTTTCGACTTGAATTTTGAAAAAAACCGAAAAATAGCCGTTTTTTTTTTTTTTAGATACAGTCTACTGTATACACATGAAATAATGATCTATACACTGTACATATAAAGTGACGCATTGAGCAATAATGTTAAATATGCCTTACGCATCGAAAAATCTCATTATCCCTGCGTTAATTGAGAACCTCTCAAGTTTTGCAAATTAGTAATTATTCTTTTTATCCCCCCTTTATCTCCCTTTCTCTAATTTTTTTTGTTTTTCCATCTTTACGCATATCGCTGTCGAAAAAATTTAACATATGAATCAATATTCGCCCCGCTGCATATATATTACATACACACGCACACACACACACACGCACACACACATATACAAAACGACTGAGTCAATTCAATGCAAATCTCATGTTAATAGAATACATATAATTTATATCGCACGTTTTTCACCGTTACGAAATTAATTTTAGATGATTATTTATGGCGGTTAACCAGAGTGGCAATTTTTACATTTGTTTTTTTAATATTCCTATTGTAATCAAAACTTACGATGTACACACCGTCGGATAGCCGATATAAGAATATATTTTATGTATCATCAGTTATTATACGTATAATTATATAATGGCATCACATTGTCCAAGTCAGTATTCGCGCATCACCTCATACAAACAATAATATAAATATTATTATATAAAACTCGCGTCTTACGAATGAAATGCGTGAGATTCGAGAATGACGAGAGGAAAAAAAGAAACGTAATCGTATATTTCTATTTTTTCTTCATCTTTTATTACCTTCTAGTTAGAGCGACGAGTTGACGTTGCTGAGTTGTTGTTGTTGTTGTTGTTATTATACGTGTGCCAAAAATTTACACCCAATCAAAATACGTTCCAATATTATATACCTATAATAATTTTATTTATCGTTAGAAGTTGAGACTTGACACGTAACGAAGGCATAAATCTCAAGGCCTGACACTAGCAAATGACACGTAGGGCATTTGACATTTGACCTACGCAAAACTTTACGATAGCATTTATTTATTCTAAGACATAGGGACTTTCATTATTTTTATCATTACTATATGCATTTAAAACATCTAATGTGTGCCATAGTTATAAACTAAGCCGAATCACACCTAAACGGGAAACTTATTATTATTGTTGTTATTATTATTATTGTTATTATTATTATTATTATTATTTGTCATTATCATTGAATTTGTTCTAAAGGGAGATGGAAGAAAAAATTTTGTTTCGGTGATTCAAATACCTAATCAAATTAATGCGAGCGACGGAAAAAAAAATATTAATACACAATTATAACAGCAAGCATGTTTTTCTTTATACAATTCATATGCGATTGAAAGAACATTCACGTATATATTTTACTATATGTTAACGATGATCTGTACCATCCGATGAAACCGCTCAAAGAGTCTGCCAAGTTTAGCTTTTTTTTTTTTTATTTCGAAAGTATAAAAGAATCGCGTCTAACAATAAGTGCAACTTATTACTGACTTGGAAATTTACCGTCAAACATAACACGATCAATAGTACATATATATATATATATATATATATATATATAAATATATTAGGTATTTGAATTGATTACAATTTTCATTCTAAAATCGGTTTTAAGATTAATTTATTTTTAAAATATAAGAAATTATTTATAGTAATTGGCAGGATCAATCACGGGAGCGGTTATCATCGGAGGTACAGATCATTTATAATTTTTTATCACCGAATTTTGACGCGAAGTTGAAGAAGACAAGAAGTTGGATGAAAAAAAAACAAAAAAGAGAGAAAAAAAGTGTTTGATGGGAAAAAAAATGGACAAGAAAAGAAAAACAATATAATAAATGAAAATGATGCAATATGAAAATATAACGGGATAAATGGCTGTAATTTATTATTCTTATCTAAATCCCTCATAACTGTACATACACGAATATCCTACGTAGTTTTATACCGACGATAACTTGGTGAGAATGATGGGATGTGTTTTTACGATTTGAAAATGGAACTGCGTGTTCATCACGTTATATCCGGAAATACGTAATGAGATTGTACGGGAATGAAAAAAAAAGAAAGAAACGTTTCTCAAACTATTCTAATACACATCTCGTTCCATTTTGTCTGTTGTAACGCATTACGTCGCAATTAATCCTCGAATTAATCAGGAATCGAGACTGGACGTCAACTTTGTGCTGCAAATATTTTGAAAAAACTTTGAAGTACTTCATCTTTAGTTCCAATCGTTTCAAGAATGTTCCTATGACGAATCTTTTTTGCTTAGTTGAACACTTTCAAAATTATGATTTGAAAGTATTCAATGCCTCAGGATTTGAAAATATCCGAAAAATTCTGGAACACTTTTCTCTTTGCTAGAAGCACGTTGAATATATGTCGAAGACTTAAATAAACCTATTTTATCAGTTTGTCCCAAAATTTGGAAGCGATAATTGGGTTTTAATTGAGAAAAAATGCCGTTCCTCAACATCAGATTTGAATGTTCATCCTGTCGTGTTTGTATACCGTTTTGCAAACTTATTGAATTAGGCGCGTATTAATGAGAAAACACAATGGCATACGTTACAGTTTTTTTTTTTTTTTTTGCAAGAAGCGAGAGATAATCACCAGAATAAAGAGCCTGGCGAACACGTGAAACTTATAAACTGAGGTTGAAAACATCAAAATGGTCCAGAAAGCGTCAACAAGAAGTGGAATAAGGAGTACAAAAATTATCACAAATACAATCAGCAATAAAACTAGGGATCTGTGAAATTCGGGAGTAAAATATAAAGCGGACACGACCGATGAACGGGAATCGATGTAACGGATCATTGTGAAGTCGAGAAAAACCTCCGACACCCAATTTCATCGAAAAATAAAATGAAACCATAAAAAGAAACAGCTGAATACATTCGACAACACTCTGTGACCAGGATGATTGTGAAATTCATCATTAGACTTGCGTAAACGCAAGAATATTTGAGGAATCTTACACAGTGAGGAATAAAAATGTAATCGACTTTCGTGAAAGAAGAAATACGTGATAGGAAATTGCAGCTCATCGATTATTAATAAGTAATAAAATACTATGTAAAATACAAAATTAGCAGTGGTAAAACTACGGTCACTGACGACATCAATTTTATACCGAGAATTCTCAGAGTAAATATTTTATTCGACTGAAGACTTAATATTTCTTGGTGTACCTGTGAATAAAAATGCTTCGTTGCCACAAATTAAAAAATAAATTAGTACGATACGTAGAACAAATATTTTGGTAAACTGCCGATAAATTTCATAAAGACTCACCGTAACATCCTTCACTTACTAAACACTCCGCGATTTATTTCACCACGCGTCGAACGCAGGCTCAAAAATGCCACGCCTGCTCTCAGAACCAAAGAGTATCAAGTGACCGCACAAAATGCGCAGTCAAACTTGAAAGTTTGATCAGGTATGCAAAGACGTAGTTGATTGATCTGTCGAGAAAAACCTTAAATATCTAGGACTTGATGCAAAATTCTGTAGAAACCCAATCCGCATCTGCATCTTTGTGAATCCGACACATTGTGATGAGGATTGTTGTTCTCAGATGCGAATCAAGTCCGGGAGGGAAAATTATGCATGAATTATTGTGTGGCGTGACGGTCGGCGGTCCTCTTCGACGCGAAGTCTTCGAGCTCAGCTTCTCTCCGCATCTAGCGTACCACGGAACGCGATAGATGGTCCAGAGTCGCGTTTTGCCCATTCAGACAATCACAGAGATATATTTATTGATTTATATAATAATTTGAATGACGACTAAAAGAAACGTTCAATCTTGTTACAATTTAGAAACTTAAAAACGGTCCACAGACTATTTTTACAGAGTATTTTGTGTGCTTCAGGTTGAAAATCTCGGTGATTGTTTGACGCTGTGGATTACAAAAGTCAATAACATCACGGTGCACATCGCGGCCTTTCTACCCTTGTCTAATTCCCAACGGAACCACCCAACGGAAATATGAGACCTTACACGCACACGCATAAATTTCGCGACGAAACCCAAAACGTCCACCTGCCTGCCCGGTTACCTATATTCGATCTAATCGATTCTCCATTCTTTCCAACACACATCATTCTTCATCATTTGCGCCGTGGTCACTATAACTTACTTTTTTGTTGTTTTATACCTGAAAGGAGCAAAATGTTTTTGTACCATAGTCAGCCAGCTGTTATTTTAAAAAGAGTGATATTCAATAAATGATAATAGCAAATTTTAGTAGAAGTGATATTAGTCGCGGATCGTCATGTATTATTTTAGTGATTGCTGGTAGACTATCGGTACATCAACCTTTTGTAAATTGGGTTAGAAACAGCCTGTATACTAATCGGCATTTTTCTAAGCAAGCTAAGCTTGCAGCTCATGGCTAATTGCCAACTGTTAAAAACTTGAGAATCATTGAAGATCTAATATGCAATTTCATTACGTTACATTATACCAGACTGTGCAAATTCATCGGTTAAACAACCGTGTGAATACGATTAAACGATCGCTGGAATATGTTGATTCTTTAAGTAAATCCAACGCTTTAACGACATCATTGGTAAATTGAAACATACATTATAACAACGGTATACATAAATACAATTCGTTCTCGCGAATACCGCATAAGCGATGGTCACCTGTCGCGATGCTCATTTCACTTTCAGCAACATGCAAAATTTACAACTTTAAAGTAAGCTATGATGAAAGAAGTTTCAAAAAACAAATTATTTGACTGAAAGTCAAGCACCGTTGCGAGCGCGAATGAGCCTATACATACAACTAAAAAATCGAAGATTGTTGTAACAATTGTTACCGCCACGCCACGTTACAAAGCAGTCCCAGGGAAATACCAGTAACCTAAACACATGCAAACTCACCAAAGTTGCCAAGTAATCGGGAAGTTACTCGGATGTTGCTGCTTAAGTCTGAAAAAAACAAAAAATGAAAATCAAATAACTTTCAGAAAATGGTGCCGTTGTGTAAAGTGTGGATTTCCAGTAGTCAAATTATTGAGTACTGTTACACGAGGACAAAAATTCGATTTCAAATGTACCACCTTGAATAATCAAAGAATTATTAAATCAAGTATTCTTACCTCATCCACGTTGCTCCACACTTCACATCTCAGATTGAATGGTGAAGCACAACACTTTTCACACTGCAATATAAGAATATAACAGAATATTACTCACACAATACATACGTAGATCAGATTTCATGTCACTACAGAATGTCTGTGTCAAAACAATTTTTTTTTTTACGTAATTTGAGTGATTTTGAACGGATTGATAAATGAACTTCAAAATTCAATGACAGCATGCCTACCAAATAAGCAATAGTATTCAATAAATGCTTCAAGGAAGTAAGCAGAATTCGATATCGATCAAAATTGAATGCTCGAATCATCCATGGTTGAAAACGATATGGGAATTCAAAATCATATCGATTACGTACCTTTCACTTTTATTTACTGTAGTGATCGATTCAATTTTCGCTTTGTTCTGAGGCGTTAATGATCTCGGGTTACTTAATTTAGATCATTAATAAATCCAGCCAATATTGCTGCAATGTAGTCCGTGCCTGTAATCAGGTAAGAAACGATGACATTTTATTAGTATTTCATCTTCAAATCCAATATACACAACATTGAAACTTTACTTAATTTGTTTCTGTGAGGAAACAGGTGAAAAACCACAATATTTAATTCGTATATGCAGTATTCAACTCACGCATGATTTTAGACGTCACATTATCCTGTTATATTTTGCCAATTTTGAAAAATGATCTTGAATGTTTAACAGTTGTTGTTCTTCTGTCATAAATTGATCTGTTTAGCTACCGCATAATGTTTTATAAAATTTATTGGCAGTGTTTTTCAATCCAGAAGATCATCAACGCCGATCAAAGTTGTTGCAGTTCATTTCTGTAATTGAATAAAATATAATATTTATTAGTAATGTAACTTCATCAAAATCGATGTACGCAGCATTCACGATTCAAGATTTACCAAGATTTCGCAAATATACGTAATTATATCAATTTTGTAAATATAAGATGTACAATATAATTTTAATTACGAGACCCAAGACACTGGGAAGTTCGAACCACTTGAAATTTCAGAGCCGGCAACACAGTGATACATTAATTTTTGATGTACGGTAATAAAATAGGATATATCGAAATAAATAATTAGAGTATCGATCCCCAGGAAGAAATTTGAAAAACGACAAAATCACTGATTACAAATTCGACTTTTCGAACTGACAAAACAATAGAAAAGCATGCCAATAATAAAACTACGCATTTACCAAAAATAAACAAAAAAAAAACAGCAGTATAACACGAAGAAACGAGCTCACTAAAGCTAACACAATTCATTGGCGTCGTTTCGACGTATAAAACTCGCTTCGAATGTTTTCAGGTTGCACTCATTTCACCAACTCTTTTTTCTTCGGGCTGCACTTCTGCCGTTCGTGTATTATTCACTGATCACTTTGGTGGGAATAAACCGATCGTATTACATAACAAATCCTAAACAACGCGATCTGAACTCGGCAATGACGCCGAGCGTGAATCTGGTCCGACAGCTCGAAAGCGACTGACAACAGCAGCTGCTACTTTTCAACACTCGAGCACGCACATACCTTTTGAATATTATAAATAACGGTTATACATTATCGAAGGGTTTATATTTGTTGTTTACGTCGCACGATTCGTACTAGGAACAACTTCACACGCAATCTGAGAAGAATAATGTCAAAAAGGTCAACAGCTACATGACAACAATTGAAAGTCGAATGGAGAATCATGCATATGTCGTGTTGTACCGATCGGAAATCACGTTTCGTATGCAAAATAATAGCGACAAATGAAAATTGAACGTCCTAAAGTGAATAATATACTCAACACATAATTTCTCTGTGAATACACCTACCGAAAATATTAACGAATTTAATCTCTACTGCAAGTACGTGCCCGTCGATCTCGTGATCGTCATTTGTTCAGCATTGAAACAGAACCATTCACACATATACCGCAAGAAAACAAACCTCACCATGGCACCTAACTGTTTATTTGATGATCACTTACCAAGGCAAAAACCGCAGACCAGGTTTGATTACAAACAAGCGTTAAATTAAGCACAAATTCGTATAAATTTGGGACCTAGGACGCGCAACCCCAGGACGTTCGAACTTGTCGGCGTCCCAGAATTCTGTGAGGCAGCGCTGCAGCAGCGACGCCTGCGTCAAAAGTGAGAACCGACGCGAAGCTAGTTTGAAAATGTAATTTTATTGCTCTGCACTTACCGACCCGTTTCACGGGATCCCAATGTTAAATCGAGTCAGCATAGCAGATTACTGCAATTTTCCACAGCCCTTAACCGCTGAGCGAAGTCAGCTTCGTTCAACAGTAAATGACAAATGGAGTAAATATAGATGGGTTACCGACATTCGTTTTACAACGAAAATTAGTTCGAAAAATCTTTATTGTTTTTGAGAGCGTTAGTGGTTCACGGAGATCATGAATAATCATGAATCTGGTCCAGCATCAGAGACGACAGTTGCAAAGGCAAATTTTTACTTCCGGAGCGAATAATTTAACCGGTTCATCGCTAACTATGCAATAAAATCCAGATTTGATTCAGGACTGAGGGGCCCAAAAAAACCCTTGCCGATGTCCTTGAAAGAATCGCGTTAAGTGGGACGATATAAATAGTTTGAGGTTAGAACCTAACCTGACTCTAACCTGCGTATGAAGTATAGGCCGATAAAACAAAACGTGAAATATGCTGTCAGAAGTTGACGTGTTCATCAGTAACTACACTCTGGTCGATCCTGAGATTTACCAACTTTGGGTGGACGGGTATTCTTGTAAGTCTCATTGCAAGCGATGCGAGAAGTCAACCATCGTCTTACCAAATATGTGCACGAATCAATGCCGTCAATGGCGTGATTATTTTTATGAACTTTTATTACAGCCAGCGAAGCTGTCAATACTCTAAGCCAGAGGGGTATTTGCCAGCAAACAAATGCCCCGATCGAACTTGTCGCCTCAGATGTCCTAGACCATTATCGAACCTATAGCCTCCTCGAAAGGCTTCTGCAAATGCCTCCGCAACTGGCTAGCGAACAATTGGCTTTTCAAATCGAACCACAAACGAGTCAAATGCTAATAGAAATGTTGGTAAAAGGGATCATTATTCTTGGGCAGTTATCATTCCTACACACTAGGCAAAAAGTTTCAATCGTTCAATTTCAATCACATATATTTCTCGATAGAATTCAAGTTACTTATATGTCACCAGGTATTACGAGTTCGATGACGCAGTCGTACGTGATTTTGTGGGGAAGAAGTTGTCAGCCAAACATCGCAAAGAGCTTGACGAAGTGGCGGAGAAAACTGGTGTATCGTTAAAAAGTTGTCGACGCCAATTTGACAATGTTAAACGAGTGCTAAAGGTTATCGAAGACTTGCCAGGATCCTTAGTCACCAATATAAAACAGTGTTTTCTTCTACCTGATGAATTAGCAAAGTAAAGTTTAATCGTCTAAAGTCTGATTAATGTTGCATGAGAACAAAATTCACTCAAATAATTGCAATCTCACACAAAGTTTCTACGCAACCAGTCTTTCTGTGAAAAAATTGCTCAAAAATCTGAATCTTATAAAAATCCGAATATCTGTACGCTTAAACGCCATTAATTTGTTATTTAACTTGAACAAAATTTTGGGAAGATTCGGAATAGTTTTGACGCCATCAAACCCTGGATATCAATTGACAATGTAATCTAAGCAATTATGTTTCTATTTAATCAGGCGATATGCCGCGGTCGTCTTCATAGCTTGCATGCGATTTGAAATGAACAAAAAGAAACTACAGTATCTGACGTTTCCTGACCTCTTTCATTGCGCGAATACAATGATGAGTCTCTGGACCTATCGTTACACAGGATCAGAATACTTCGACACCGATTTGGACAGAGAATTTTTACTTGATTTACCAGAGTGTCGCGTATTGTTGGAAAACGAGAAGCATCACAAGCAGTAAGTGCATTATTTTGAAAACAGAATGAACGTAATTGCAAAATCATAACGTAAGCTTAGAATCGTTTTCTTTTCACGCATTTTACAGCCTGGTGTGCATCAAATTGAAACCAACTTTACTGGAGCGTTCATACCAGGAATTGGATATGAACTTTCGATTATATTCACGCGCGATAATTGGAATAGCGTGCAATCTCCACAGGAGCAGAGAGCTGCGATCGTTCTTCTCAGACCTGGTCGAAAGGTGTTTGGAACCATGGCGACAGGTTAACTGGTCACATAGCGATCTACGCAACTTTCTTAGCACTTATACACAATGTGCTCTCGACATGGACGTACTAAGGTATGTAACACAAATTGTTTTCGACTGTATTTAGAATCCCGTTCAAAACTCCGTGTTCCAAAATAAAAAAAAAAAAAAACAATCAAATAGGCATTTGATCGCAAAGTATAGCTGAATGAAAAATCCGTTCGATTAATGTAATTCAAAATTGACTCTAATTTCTCTTCAACAGGGAAGCAGACTTGAAAAACGCGTTCGACAGGTACATGAAAGTAGTAACGAGTTGCGTGCTAAGAATGTATCATCAGTGAAAATTACACAACTGTGTTGAAAAATAATTCTGGAATTGACGGTATAATGTAGGACAGTACTTAACAAGGCTCGATTATAACTTATATTGAATATAATAAATTAATAGAATAATGAAAATACGATGTCGAATCCTCTATATATATCACAATTCATTTATTCGTACTTATTCATTCATTTATTTATTCACTTTTTATTTCACATAATAAATAATAATTGATAATCAATTAACGGTCAAACACGGGATCGCTGTATCTTCAATTCTTGAACAAGTTAAGCCAGTTCCACGGCGAGAAGAGAAGTAATGGCAATAGAAGCTCTAAGCATATCGATCGTTCGTCCGTCAAATGATACTATAAATGAACATAAATACCATCGGTATTGATAAAATTTGACTAATCGTCTCGTTCGTTCCCTAAACTATTATCTATCATCTACAGAAAAAATAGTAGTAATAATAATAACAACAATAACAGTAATAATGAAACCTGAGACAATTGACGTAAGCTTTCAGTACCCAAATACTCAATGTTTAGACATTTCTCGCAAGTAAGAAGTTGTGAATTTACGGTTTATGTACATACGCTATTATTGTAATGAGTAATTTTTTTCAGAATCGAATTTTTAGCATTTTCTTCTATCCTTAAAGTTACTTTTTGCGTTTCTGTTTACTTGTTCTTTATATTTTCTATCTCTTGATCACACAAGTTGCAATCAAAGACATTTGGAAGAAAATCTGAAAAACTCAAATCGTTCCTTCCGTGATAATACACAGCTATCGACATACCTATGATTATTATGTATTAATACATGCAGTCGCAAGTGTGCATAGATTGTAATGAGCTACATTTTTCGAAAGAAAATCAAGCGTATACCGAAAAAATTACGTATGCATCAGTGTTCGAAATGAGAAAAAAAAACTGTGTTCTTTCTGCTTTTTTTTTTCAATTTCACTTTATAGCTATATAGGTGTGTGTATGTACATGTACAATATCTACTGTACTACTAGCGTTCGTTACAATATTAAATCGTTGTTAGCTGAACAAATTGAAAATTTCGGTTCCATTAGTCAGCTACCGTTGACGGTAAGAATTTTATTCGTAACGGTATCAACAATAATGGCGATAATAGTAATCAGCGTTTTTCCATTTGTACGTATATCTTTCTTATCTCCAAATTTCTTCATCCTCATTTCACTTGCATAAGAATCAAATCCTCAGCCTTAAAGACCAGCTTATAAGGAAAATGGTGACGTAGAAAAATGTTCTGCACGTTTCATACGCCACCGCGAGTGTAACGAGTTGCTACAATTTTCTCTTTTTTTTACTGTTTCTGACCACCTCAAGTTTTACTTTGTACTTAATCTCGAAGCGGTTATTAATTACATCGTAGTACGCGTATCGGTGTAATTTCCTTTGTAATCTCAATATTCAACGCGCTCTTTCACGAGATACCGTGAGGTTAAGGGAGAGCGGGGAGGGAGGCGAGGAATGGGAGCAGAGGGATGCATTCGCGAGAAGGACGAGGTCTGCGAAAGGAATTGATAAATAGGTAACTAGGGGGTCTAAAGTGTCGCTACGATGTTACTGCGCCACGCCAAGTATTTTCTTCACTGTGTTAACTACATCGGGTGTTTGTGGCAGCGACGCAGCCTCCAGAGACTTGGTGTAAGGCAGGGGACAGTCGACAGATGCTAGTCGAACAACAGGCGCGTCCAAATGGTAAAACGCCTCGCCTAAAAATTGTCCATTATCATTAAGAGAATTAGGAGCGTCAGAGAAAACTCCTTGCAACAAATGCCCGACGATGATACTCACTCTCCATAATTCTGGCTGCAACTTCAGCCCCGATACCGCAATGAGGCCATCCTTGTTCAACGGTGATCAAATGATGAGTCTTCATAACCGACTGTATGATCGTGTTTATATCCAACGGCCTGAGCGATCTCAGATTTATAACTTCGGCCTCTATTCCTTGACCGGCAAGCTCGTTGGCTCCTTCAAGAGCATTTTGAACGGCCATGGAATGCGCGACTATCGTAACGTGGTTTCCAGTTCGTTCGATCTTGGCCTTGCCGATCGGCAGTACAAAGTCTTTGGACAAAGCCTCGTCTGACATCGGATACTGGACTCCGTAGAGCAGCTCGTTTTCCAGGACAACGACTGGGTCAGGATCCCGAATAGCTGCCTTCAACAACCCTTTCGCATCTTCACTGTTGTACGGAGATACGACCTTCAGACCTGGACAATGACTGTACCAAGCTCCGTAGCACTGAGAATGCTGTGCAGCGACACCAGCCGCCGCACCATTCGGGCCTCTGAACACCATTGGGATGTTTATCATTCCAGCAGACATGTAGAATGTTTTTGCCGCGGAATTGATGACGTGGTCTATCGCTTGCATGGAGAAATTGAAGGTCATAAATTCACAAATCGGTCGAAGCCCGGCCTGCAAAATGATGAAGGATTAGTCTCGGCAGTTTTTTGAGATCAGACTGTACTGCGGTGGTTTTAAGTCAATTTTTACCATCGCAGCTCCTACGGCTACCCCGGCAAATCCAATTTCCGTAATCGGTGTATCGATGACTCGTTTGTCGCCGTACTTCTTCCACAGCCCCCTAGAGACCTTGTACGCTCCGTCGTACATCGCCACTTCTTCACCCAGTAAAAATACTCTCTCGTCTCTCTCCATCTCTTCGTCCAGCGCAGAGTTCAGCGCGTCTCTTACGGTCATCTACAAAACCCGAATTTCAGAACTACCGGAAATCGGATTGGTGAACCGGACTAAAAATTGGAAGAACCAGGAAGCTGTGCGAGATGAAAGCGGGGAGGGAAAAGGAGGAATTCAATTTGTATTTTTAGAGATGATTTATTGATTCTTTTTTATTTTTTTTTTCGACAAGTTTTAGTACAGATTTGTTGTTCGAGGTAAAAATATGAATTAAAGCAGGAAGAAATGCTGAAAAAACTTCTTCGAGGTTGAAGATTTCAAAATGAGCAGACATTGATTGTTTCTAACTTAAAAAGCTTTTTTTTTTAAATATGACTGCATTTCAGAATACATAAGTATAAGTAATTTAATCGAAATGCTATTTATGCTGGGAATTAATTCTCCAAATTTCGATCAAATATGACAAATGGTTGCAAAATTTTCGCAGGAAAGATGGCAAAATGTGGGTTATTTTGAAAAAGTGGTATTTCCTTATGCTTAAAGTTCGACACAGCATAGGAATTTGAAAAAAAATTAACAAATTAGTAATCACATATAAAGGAATATTATAGGACTTTTAAAAACGGCAAAAGGTTAGATTCGAAAACTTAAAAGTCTACAATGCATTATCAGTCAGTCAATTTCCATTCAGTATTCAATGCGGATGGTTGGTTAAAAAAAAAAAAATCAACGTGAACTGCAACATCCCTGTTTTTCTGTACGAAAAATCGATCCTGATATGTCCAAGCATTTGAATTTTGTTTCCGGACGTTTATGACGTCATTGAGCATGATGCATACGTAACTTCCGTAATTTTAAAACTATTTTCGAAATCTTAAAGCGTGAACGTTAATACCCTATAAAATGGAAATAGGATCGGTTAAACGCGGCATGAAATTGGAAAAAATACACTCCTGTTGTTTAAAAATAAAAAATAAAAAGACACAAATAAAACCGTTAGAATTTATTCTTCCTAAAATTACGTAAAAATAGGTAAATCACGCGAGCGAGACTATTTTTAAATTCCTGTGAAAACCGATCGATTTACTAAAGTAACGTCTCGTGCCCCGTCGACCTTGAATCTCGAGGATCTCGAATAAGAATAAAACCCCATGCCAATTGCATAACGGAGAATATCAAGTAAAAATGAAAACGAAATGAAAAAAATGCATAGTCGATGCAAATCGACTGACCTCTATTGACCTTCAAATAGCATCCATCTGTTAATACGTGTAGTATAGAAATACTGTAACAGTGTTTTCTTAAATCTAATCCTACTTCACTCTTAAGAATGAAAGAAAAAAAGAAAAAAAAAAAAAAACCAAGCCATTTCGACCCAGTAGCGTAATGAATTGAGCGTAATTCCCATGAATGAATCGATTCGCGAAATAGATTGGTGTAGCAGAAGATATAGCAGTAAGCCGTAGCAGGTTATGTCAGAATTTTGAACGTGGCTTATTTGCGGCTTACCTGCTGTGCCGCGGCCCATTTTGATGTTGAAAATGAGCGCCTGGCAATTCCCCGTACAGCCGACTGTAAATAAGAAAAATATCTATACAATATTCGTCGCTAATTTGATAAATAAATCGGAAATAATATTTGGCAGGTTTTATTACCGTGAGCATGGCGTTAGCAAGAGATAGACAAAGAGGGAGTGCGTCGGAGAGTGAGATGGAAAATGAGTTACTGACGATTCCTAGCCAAGAGACGGACCCGCTACGATATTTAATCGTCGATTGGCCGCCGCGGAGACGCTCGACTAATCAAGTCTGATTTGAATATGAATTTTTAGTTATGTATCCCCGTAAGTTGTCGGGTCAGAAAGTGAGATGAAAGAGTCAAGGACGTCGAAAAGCAGACAACCAATTTTGTGTCGCGATGACGTTCGACGCTTAGGGCGCGGATTTGCCTCAATCGTCTCTCTGATTCGTCAATTTTTGCGATTCATTACGCGCCCGCCAATCAACGCTCGACGCTCGACGCGCGCATTTCGAATTCGCGCTACTAAGCCATCCGCGAGATTTGGCGTAACGTTACGATATTACGTGCGAACGAGGCTCTCAACCAGTTGCGAAATGCTTCGATTTTTCTTCGTTCGAACGACGTACGCTGCATATCAGTCCGCAAATAATTTCCGAGAGCAAACTTTACTCTGAAAAATACTATACTTTAGCCGATATTTCGAATTTCTGTCATATGTAACGCGTTTATTTATAGGTATATACATATAATCTGCGCTCAATGTCAGTGTAACTGATCATCTTTGGACCACTTTCGATCTCACGCTACTAGTTCGCGAACTATAATAATTCAGCATCTACCGTCACAGATGGCACCAGCCTCGTAAATTTCGTTAACATTCAATTTTAAAGGGCAAAAAAATCTGAATAAATTGTGGGCTTTAATCCAGATATATTTAAATTTTTTTCAAAAATATAGATCAAAAAATAAGAGGGATCAAACATTGTGACTGAGTATTTCAATGGGTATTAATCGGCGGAGAAAATACAAATATTAAAGTCTAGATTGTACGTGTTAGAAAATATTGACATTAAAATGCATTTTTATAATATTTATTTACATAAATTCAACACTCTCTGACATATGTATTATATTACGAACTTTCTCAAGTACTCCAAATTTTCTTCTAACAAAATATTACTCGACTATCATAGTAGATTAACTATATGTATAATCCATTATCAATTATACGCGTATTGTATCATTATTATCATTATCGGTATGATTTAAATATATAACGAGAGAATTAGCGCGATGCGTCAATAGATTGAATAAATTAATTGCGATTTGTATAATAATTAATCAGCGATATACTTTATATAACTAGCTATAATATGTATGTTTACATGCGTTGTGCACAACGTCGTATATGTATATAATAAAGACAAGGAATTAAGTAAAAGCGGAGAAAAATTGAATTTTTTTTTAATCATTATCATCATTAATATATATATATACGTATTTTTTTTCATTCCTTTATTTAATCACGTTTTATTAGCATTTTTTTGTTAAATTTTTTTTTTTTTTATTCCCAGCGCCTGGACTGATTTTCATTAACGATAGAGAGAACAACAGTTGATAGACGAAGTTAAATAGAATTAGGATAGAACATTAGTTATGTAAATTGTAAATTACCCCTAACCTAGTCCTCTGCTGCAGCGTACCTTTTTTTATTCGATCTAGGTATTATAACCACGCGGTATTTTCTTCTTTAATATAGATATAATAGCTGTATATAAGTTGCACGAACGCGATCATTATCATTATTTTTATTATTATCATCACTGGATACGCAATCAAAATGTATTATTCAGAGTCAACTATACATGCCGAAAGGTTGAAGAACTTTCATTGGGTCAATTAAATTGCGAGTACAACATAATCCTGACGACGACACATTGTTACGGTACTGCTTTCGGCCGCTTTTAATTAAATTTTTTATTCAACCCACTATAAGAGTTTTCAACGCAATTCTTCATCTACACAATATACTCTGTGATAATTATCTAAATGTAGAATATAATTATAAGATTAATACAATATAACAAATTATTGTTATCATTGTTATTTTCTTTTTTACTAATCGTTAACGGTCATCGTGTGGTGTAATTATGATATAATATGATAACGTAACGAGAAATTAAATACAATATAGTATACGCTTTTATAATAAATAATAATTGTTATTAATAATATATAATATATATATATATTATGTTTTATTTAGTTTTTAATCATCTTTTTGTTAATAGATTATTACTTAATATGATTTCTTTGCTGCTTATTCCCTTACTTTTATTATTTACGTTCTGGTTTATTCAAGCCCGAAGAAAGGCGAGCTTTCATCCATCGCCACCTACAGTCATTGCCAAAAGTGGATGTCGGAAGATTTTTCATTTATTTTCGTGTTATACTTTTCATTTTAATTCTGTCTTCAGCCTCCAGCTCTATCCAAACCTTCAAACGAAACGATTCGATAAGAATAATAATAACAATGAGCAATACTTACAATACACACAACTCGAGTATATGTGCATATTTCGGTAGAATATTGATATCAATTCCTATGTATTTATATCATAAATGAAATAGAGAATCGTATGTACGAAGCTTGATACTTCCGAAAGACCCGTAGAGTAAATGTAATGAAATATCGAAGAATAAATGGAATTTTCCTTTATACTTTTTAAGTTATATTTTTTACTCCGCTTTCCTTCTCTCGCCTCGTTCTAGAATGAACAGTCAATGAACTTTTTTCAACACACTATTTTCACTGATCAGTTCAATATCGTGTATATAGGAGTTTAATGTTGTAAGATTGTAGGGTAATTACTGAGTAGCGAATAAGAAGATATCATCATTTCTCTTTCCCTTTCTTACTACAGGTAAAGTATTTAGTTATTTAGATGATATTTAGTTTATACAGATTATTTACGGCGAAATTCGAACAAAATTCGCTAGGATTCCTCGTATCAGATTTAAATTCATTAACTCGTACCTATGTATACATGTATGTGTATGTATATCATTAAAGTGATAAACTATTATGCATGCGTGTACGTATTTCTGTACATATATGTCTATGCGTATTAGACCATCTAATTTGAAATCAATCGAATTTCAATCCGTAAGTTCCGCAAGGGAATGCAGGTGGTAATCACTTCGCTCGATCGTTAAAAATAAATTCTAAAAAAATGAGACGGTAAAAATATTCACCTATATTACATGTGAATGTGTGCATGTGCGTGTGTGCATGTGAATGTATGTGTGTGAATTTATTGTAGTAAACGAACTGTATTCGTACTCATGTAATGCGATAATCAATAATATTACAATCTATGTAAATTCGTGTACTATGCGGTAAGTATAAGTATGTATATCGTATCGATAATAATTCTTTGACTTGTTTTTGTTTTCTTTTTCTTTTTCATTATTCGAACAGATATTTGTGTTGTATATGATAGCGATGTAAATCAATTAACGTTAAATAATTATACATGACTACGCAATACCGTAATCTATTTTATTACTAATTTATATATCGATACATCATATTTTACTTTGCTTCATCGTCATTTCATTCGATATAATATACTTCCGGGGAATTATTTCATCGCGCCTCGTTGTAGCTAGGCCCTAATTTTTCCCAATTAGGTATGTAACATATTATTTTATAATTTATCGTTGGCGACGGCTGTGAATGTATAATGTTAATGACTGCAATAGATCGTCACTTAAAATTCACCCGCAGTTCTGATTTTCGACGATATTTATAAATGAAACGATAACGGGACAATTATTTACACGTAATATTCATTAGTCTATGTGTGGATTTTTAGTAATTACTTTTATCGGTATGTTTCAGGATTATTTCCGTTGTGACAAGTTGACGAAAGAAAGAAAGTAAACTGTCCACACGTCAAGCCTGAATAAAATTGCACATTATTCGATTAAATCAGAATTCAATGAATTTCGCGTTAAATCCGCTAATCTGCATAATAATCCAAACTCTAAATTATATCGATAATCATAATATATAAGACGTTACAACGCTAAAAAGTTTCGATACAACTATTTATAGTATATTATAAATAATAATCTACGAACCTATTTAGGTATAATAATTTATGCGTATATGTATTTTAGTATCTTTTTTCCTCTCTTATTCGTTCTACTTGACTCCTTGTTTAATAAACTAGCAATTAGTTTTTATCAACAAAATTCCGGTATTAAAAACCAAAATCGGGAAACAATGCCGATCGAATGATCGACCGAGGCGTAGGTTTAAGGTGTGCACAAGTAGGTGCCGTATTATCGGAGTGTGTATGTCGTGTCGATCGGCGCTAATGTGTGTACCTAAATACCTACGCAGCTAAAACCAGCTGCTCGCACCGCCAAATTTCGTGGAGAGGCCTCCGATGCCCTTGCCAAACATGCTCCCAACTTTACCGACAACGTTTGACGTCACGTTGGTTATGTTTGACACGTAATTGGCGTCATCTCCGGCCACGGTCTCTACCACGGTCACCTTAGCTTTCGGCCTGTCGGTATCGTCGTCGTTTCCGTTTTCCGAAAATCCCCTGCAATAACACGTTTGACGTACGCTGTGAGAATGTTGACGCAAGTACTGCGTCGAGTACTTAAATAATTCAGACCTCATTCTCGCCTGCGACAATAATGCGACACCTGGCGGTCGCCCCGCGAAACATGCGACTTTTCTTTAAATTCTTTCATTCTAGGTATCGTTAAAAACTCACTCTTCGTTCTGAGCGGACATGGTTAAGGCACAAGTTGCTTCCTCGGTTTGCATTCGCTGAAATATAGTTTGATATGTCTTTGAGTTCAGTTTGTCCTCCATTACTCCCTGCAACTCAAAGTCGGAGTATATTTTTTTAACAATATGAGCTAGACACGTGCACTGGTACAAATGTAGACTATGGTCAAGCCTTTCCGACAGCCAATTGCACAGCATCTGAATTTGCGCGGTGTACCATTGCTGAAATAAACATTATGCTGGTTAAGATGTTTCTCTCAATTTTTGTGTCTTACAATTGGGAAGCATTTTCTCAAAACAATTTTCGTCATAGTGTTTTAAAAGTTCGAGCAATTACCATAAAAAAAAAAATAAAAAAATGTTCATCATTTATTCATGAAGCGTGATCTATTTGATTGGTTATACTTTACTCTACGAGTTGCTATCACAGCGGCAAAAACGAGTATTATATAATTTACATTCAATGTAACCCCATTAAATTGTGCTCGGTATGAAAAAAATTCTCGTACAATTTAATGGTTGTTGATGCGATTAATTTAATTCTCGGTGAAAACTTCTAGTGTGAAATCGATTTACCTCGAAGAAGATGAGTATCCAAAGTTCATCTATGACTTTGCTTCGAATTTGATCCATGCAATTTCTAGTGAAATTCACATAAGCCTGACCATTTTCTTTCCCGCTACCGGATACCTTCTGGGGAGTCAAATTTTACGCGTTATTGATTACACACAAGGAAGAGGAAGCCGTGTAAACAGATCAATAAGACATCTTTGAATGCGCGGCGGATGTCAGACGTGATTTTTCGATTTTTTTTTTTTGGTCATTATGCTAATATAGGAAAATCATTACCGCCAGGCTCAGAATCGAACCAATCAACGATCCTTCATCGTACCGTGACAGTTTGGATAACGTTGCTTCTAATACTGAAACTAGTTTATTAATCATTCCTTGATTCATACCGGCTGACGTCTTCTCGATAAGATCGTCTATTTTCGTGTGATATTGATGCTAGAAATAGAGAAACGATTATTCAAAGGTCGAACGTTATTGCGGCGAGTACCTGAAACAAGGAAGCATGCATAAAAGGAGCCTTGAGATCACCATGCAGTCGCGAATGAAGAAAAAAAAACCGGTTTCAAGAGGGCTTGGAATTTTCGTTCGCGTCAACAGCTGCAGGCAACTTGGCTTGAAGAATTGCAGTAAAAAGAAAGAAGACAGAAATGTACAAACTTGCTTGCTTTGACTCATAACCATTTACGACCACGAACCAAATTATCCGATTCACCGAACTCAGGCATTAAGAAATCCTGTATCTTGTTTACTCGGTTGAGTTTCTTTTATCAAGGGAGAGATTATTTTTGAATCTCGAGAAAAGTGCAAGAGCATTACGCGTACTATGCAACGGAGGTATCGTCGAGGACAAGTTCAGGCACGTTACCAGTGATCAATGACTCTTCGTTAATTCCGCAACTCACCACGTCAACGCCATCGACAGCACACAGTTTAAAGCTCTGATTTTTGGCATCTAAAATAACGTTAACCATGGCGCACATTTCGGATGGTATTATGTAATCGGTTGATATAAAAGTGACGCTTTTCTTAAGCCACTGTTGAAAAGCGTTGTCCGTTCTCTGTATACACGATTCGATCATATCGCAAGCCATCAGTTTCAAACGCTGTTCCAAATGCTGTCTAAACTCTGCTTCCGGCCAATGAAGCCCGCGAATAAATGACTGGAGAGCGTCGAGCTTCCAAAAGAGATCCTCCGATGTTGCGCAACCGTTTCCCTTAACCTCCCAACGCTCCTTCTCAAAGCCTTTGTGTATCGATTGAGCTATCGAGGTCTCCATCAAATCAACGTATCGTACAACCAGCGGGGCGAACGTGTCCCTCAGATGCTGATGAAACTTTCCATTCTTCAGATTGTCTGCGCGTTAATCAGTGTTTTCAAACAATATTATACGATGCCATTGTCATTTTCTTTTCGCTACGCGATAACAATCCCGGTGTTCAGTAATTTTCATCATCATCTGAACACCGTGTTAACGTAATTAAAAACTGACGCGTACAATCGTTCATACCTGAACAATCGTGATATCAATTAACTCACCGTCGGTCCTGAGATAATCGTTGAGTACCTGGAAGAGCGGGAAGCTGTGCCAGGTGTCGGGCGGCTGTTCGCTCAGCACTTTTTCCATATCGACGGCGAACAGGGACCAGAAGATCTCGGCGTGGTCGACCATGATTTCACTAAACCAGGCAAACGCCTGCGGTGCGGTGTAGTGGGAGCAAAATGTGAAAATATTGGACAGCACACATTTACGGAGGGCAATTTATGTCATCGTCATTCGCTTGAATCCCAGAACGGTGGGGTCGCCGTCCTGAGATGCTACAGGACCCTCGAGTTATCCCTTTTTTTCAAACCGCAGCAGGTGTAACAACATATATGCCACATATCGGTATCGTAGCTGAGGATCATGAACCATAGAAACGCAATAAAGACGCATGATTTTGGGACCCTTACCAAGTCCGTCCCAATCCTCGAGAGTCCTGAACAACACATGTATGTACACGATATTGAGGAAGATAGATAGATAGATAGATAGATAGATAGAGAGAGAGAGAGAGAGAGAGAGAGAGAGAGAGAAAATAGTAGAATAGAATGAAAAGGAGAAGAAAAAGAAAACGAACACCGATTGACATTGAGATTCTAAAAACCTAACTAATACCTCCGAATAATGTTCTTGATTTTGCTGCAACAAGTCGACGCAGAGATTGGCAAGGTGTATCAGATCCTCGAGTTTCTTCCCCGGAGATACGCAGACCTCGCCGCTAAGGTCATCCTCTATTTTAGCCTCCGCCGACAGCCGTGTGTAATTTACCAAGGCTGCCGTGTTCAGACATGACCTTATCATCTCACGAACTTCCTCGGGGGGTACGGGCGTCACGATGTCCTTCATAAGGACTCGTTCCAACAACGAAAGCGTTGCTTTCAGCGCCCCTTCCGGTCTCCCGAACGGAAAGCTAAACCTGTGCAATCAACGCGGATAAATGAGAATCAGCCGAGAAGAGAAAGGAGTGGAAGAAGAAGAAGAAGAAAATTTGATCGAAGAAAGAGAGAGAGAGAGAGAGAGAGAGAACGACGTGCCTGAAATTAGTGATTTGTTTTTCGAGCAAGAGTCTGAGCCGTTCCTTCACTTCCTGAAATTTATTTTTCTCCTCTTGAGTTATGGAGCCAACGCCGTCGGGACGATTGCCGTAAACGTGACTCGCGCAGAATGCGAAACTGTAGTGAATCAGCGTTGGGTCTATCATTATGCCTTGTTCAGCTCTGTCCAACAGATCGCTCAGATAACAGAGATGTCGAAAACATCCCCGAACTCCGTACCTGCGGTGCAGATAAGGGGAGAGAAAAAGCAAACGCAAAGGTAAAACCGAAGAAGGTATGGAAGCAAAAGAAAGATTTTCAGATGATCCTAACAAAGCTCGACAATCACAACTCGACCGTTACACATCAATATTCCAATATTCATATTATGCATATATATATATATATACATATATATATGTGTATATGAATATACATATATACCTAGCGCAATATTCGTCCAGTACGAAAACTTGCCCAGGTGAAAACCATCCGAGCGAACTGTAAGGATCGTTCAGTCTGTAATCGAGGGTCAGGTTCTGTAACATTTTGAAAAGTATGGCGTGTTCGAATTTGCATGGATCCGCGCTGATGAAATCCTCCATTCCGTGTTTCCGCGCTCTGTCAGCGTCTCCTTGGATTTTACTTATCGTTGAGTTTTTATCGGCGACGGAAACCGGCGGTGTAGGTTTGTGCGATTGTCCCGTCGCTCGGTACATCGCCATTACCCATAAATGGCACTCGTTCTCATCGTCCGAAGCATACACTATGTTATCTCCCTCCCGAACGGCGTTGAAGAAGTATCTGTCAGAGTTCAAAGAGAGCAGAATTTAAATGCAAGTATCGTTTTGTCGGAGGAACGTCACGGAATAACCGCAGGCGGCAAAGAACGAAGTGCTCTGTAGTTTTTTTTCTCCGAATCAATTACCTTCCGCCTTCGAGATCCATGCCGACCATCAAGTTAGCAGAAGCGGCCTCGATATAGTCCACTGTATAGCCATCGAGTTGCATCATTTCCGAAGGCTCGCTTTTCTTTTCTTTGTACGAGCACATCGCAAATGTGTACTGCGAGACCTGGACCAACACGTAGTACCGCTTCTTCCATTTTTTCCAAACCGACTTTCCCAGCGCATAAAGATATCCGCAGTGTTTCATGTTCAGCGGTTTATCCATCCGGCATGCGATCTTTATACGAAGATCCTGATCGGGATTATTCTTCGGCACCGTCATGCGATGCCACTCGGGCACTTTGCAGGACAACGGCGTTGGTCGTATTATCACCTTGCCCAATTCCTTGTCCTCGAGAGCAAGCATGCCAGGATTTTCCGTGTACAATCTTACTTTGACAACTGGAAGTGGATGTGTCGTTGAAAAGTCACCCTGAGTGTCCCACCTGCGGTGATAATATGATCGCGGTATGAGAATGCCGATGGGAAGTGATGAGAAGATGTAACAACATCGCATATTCTCGAAATGAGACTCACATGGGCTTCGAAGCTTCGGCTTGATCTGTTTGCAACTTCTCGCCACTTTCCACTTCCATCGTACAGTATACTATTCTATTTGGCGCAAGGCTCTTGAGACCTTTGACTTCCATCACGATTACTTCCAATTGGAAAGTCAACACGACATCCATCTTTGTCAGCTGGGGGTCGGAGTCGGCGGAGTCGCCCTCCAGCTTAACGAGAGAACCCTGACTGCGGCAGCGGGAGCGCTCACCACGATGGTTGTAGCGCTTCAGCTTCTGCAGCCCATATTTGCTGTCTATCGAACCCTTGGAGACCGGTAAGGACTCCAAATTTGCCATTAGCAGGTTGATAGACGACTTGAGTTCCTCGATGTAGAGCGACTCCATCTCTTTCAGGAGAAACCGCGGCATTAGCTTCCGGTCCTTCAACGACAAACGGCACCCAGTCAAACAACACCCTTTTCAACCTACACGCATGGCTTTCCTTTCTTTCTTTCTAAACGAAAAATCTCCCCTCACCTTCTCCATTTCGTTAACCTTCTGCACGCGACCGTCCAGCTCCCTCCTGATGGCGGCAGCCTGTTCGTCGGCTGAGTCCAACAGGAGGGCGTTGAACAGAAGCTGATGCTCGAACTTTTTAATCCCAAGAATCTGTTGGAACATGTCGTACAGTTGTTCCTTAGATAGTATCAACTCGGAGTTTAACGATTGCTGTTGCATTCTCGACGGCCGTTTCGAGTCCTCGTCACCCGTTCCTTTGAATATACAATCGAACTTGACCATCCAAGAGGTAAGGACGGTTTCCTTGCTCAAACCATCGATTTCCGGAAGGGATCGAACACGCTTCTCAATGTTCTTCCTAAACACCTCGCGGAAGTCGTACTGAGAGCAAGCACCGCTCTGCACCATACGGACTACCCTCTCGGATCTCAGAAATACGTCGTAGTAACTCTTCACCGCGTTGTGAAACGCCTCGTCGGCCATTATCTGAGTTTCGCCCTTCAGAAAACTCTGTTGTAAATTTAAAAAAATAAATTACCTATCAACAATTGTATCCCAAGATTAAGTCGAAATATGCCGATGGAATACAAAAAAAGAAAAAGAAACTTCCCAATAATAAGTAAAAGGAAACAAGACTTAATTTATAGAAATCCACGGTCGAACGATCACGAACGGATATTGCGGAAATCATCCGAAAAAAAAACAATCTATACGCTCAGTTAGATTCAATTTGCACCGGATACCAACAGAGTGAAGGTTACATGTGTCAAACGTAAGATCGAACGTGAAAGGCTTCGGGAAATTACTTAACATACTTCAAAGGCTTCTCGTGACACTGATATTGAAAATACGGTGAATCTTAACAAAGAAAGACACCTCAAGGTAGTGTTTAGATCCGTGTATCCGCCTCCACGGCAAAACCATCAAACGCCAAATATATCTACAGATATATTGTTCGCGGTGTTGTTTGCTGTTTCAATAAAACAAAGAAACTTCCAAATATCAAAAGAAATGAAAGATCCATAGTTATTTAGGATGGCAAATTGAACTCGTTCCTTCATGCCTCACAATCAGACAAATCAATTACCAAGTCTGCGAAACGTGAATACCTCCAGTCGATGAAATTTGATGTCACATGTGATGTTAATGAACATGTAATTTATGCTGATTAGTGAGGATTAAATAAAGCCTGACGAAATTACTTGAAAGCGAGCACCCAAGGTGTCTAATTGCTGTTTAGTAATCTTCATCTGTCTCCGCGTCATGTCAGTGGGTTGCTTGGCGTTGAAAGGATAAGCGATGCACCTCGAGATAAAGACGTACAGCTGTATTCTCGTCTTGCGTTCCTCTTCCTCGCGCTCCAATTTTTCCTACATGAGAGAAATGGTGAACGACGGAACGTGAACTATCACGTTTTAAACAACACGTAGGTGCAACAGTCCATCAAACGTCATACTTTTATTCCGTTAAAAGGATTAAAAAGGTCAATTCTACACCGCCTGGTATATGTTCGAAAAGAAATTATGAAGGATCATGCTACCGCAGTACAAGTTATCCGTAGCAAGGATCGCAATACGTGAGTTTAAAAAGTTATCATAATTCATTTCAAGCGGCGGTCTTCTCATAACTATTCATGAACCAGTAACACCGGTGTTCTCGATAAAGCCGCAAATATACGAGTGTGTAAATTCAGTATGGCGATAATTCACGAGCGAGTCGTGCACTACATGATACGACTAACAATATCCCGGGTGAAACAAACGTGGAATCATCACAGTGTCTTCTAAAATATGCAGCTTGTCATCATTAGACATTGTGCAACTGTGCATCTCGACGTGCAGGACGAAAGGAACTTTGTACTACCGAATTGCCAATGAATTTTGGAAGACCAAGGTCCATAAATAAATGAGAGAACAAGAGAATGTCTGTCAACGAGGAATTTTCAGTATGAACAAATATGGCTATTGCATCATGTCAGACTGCAGTAGAAAACCTACACGCTATACAAAAACTGGAACAAAAATGGCTACCATGCGAAAAGACCTTTCCATGTCCACTCGTTTATCTACGGACATTGTATAAGACACATCCGCACAAGGTAGTCCAACCTCGAGTCCACCTGGACTTACTTGTAACTCGGCCTCGGTTTTTTCGCTAGCGATAGATGGTGAAGGGCTCGTCGGTCTGGGTGAGGATCGGGCGTAGTTGATCGCGTCCTGAGCAGCGCCCATCGAGGGTGACAAAGAGTTCCGAGCACTTGACAAATTGGGCACATCGAGGCCAGCGGCGACGGCCTCCTGCTGAGCGGCCAGCGCCGGTGAACCCATGGAGCCTCTTCCATGGGGACCATGAACACTGCCGCCGTGAGTCCCCAAGGAACTCACGTGACCCCCAACATGGTTGGCACCTCCGACGGAACCAAGGCTACTTCCGGTCGGTCCGACGGACCCGCCACCCCCGCCACCACCAGGGTGAGAATGATGGTGGTGGGAGCCGTGGGAGCCGTGCGAACTACCGTCTCCCCCGCGATGGTGGTTCTGATCCTCGTCTGTCTCCTCCTCGGAGGAGCTCGGATCTATCATGGTGCCGACGCCAAGGCCGTCGGGGTCCTCGAGTTCTGGTCTGCCGTTGCCGTAGCCGTGTTCGAATATCCACTATCCGAACTTTCCCCTCGGCTATACAGCTCGCTGTTCCTGTCCTGCGGATCGAACAATCCCAATTTTAGCTCCAACCTATCGCATTGTTATTCCCCCGATACTCTGGTTCGGAAATAGATTTTTCATAGATCTGTATATTATGTACGTGGGGAGAGAAAGTACATTAGAAGAGATATAATTTCATGTATCTTGACTCGTGACTCTACCGAGACCCCTGATTTCCATACGCGATTCTTGTTTACCGGTATGATTAAATCCAGCTACCAGCATATTTTTTTTTCAAGTTACTAGGTCATTGCCGTTCACTATCACTCGTTTCAACCACTTGAAATATCGTTAGCTTAACGGGACAGTTTCGCATTACGTAATTATACGTATCGTTACCGCAATTAGACGAAGAATTTGTAAGCCTGGTTTTCTGTCCTGTATTCGTTATTTTCGAATAAAAAAAACTAATTTGTCACTGGATATTGCTCTTGTCAATGTAAGAATTTTTAATCATTCCCACGAACCATTCCTGCGCCAAATCTGTAGTAGATACTCCAAGAAAGATAGAAAAGAGACGAGGAAAACGGATAAGTGGAATAAAGTAACAATCGAAATAAGACATGGGATTATCCCGAAACGATTGATTTGTTTCAGTGGAAATAAAGTCACCGTACATTTATTGGCGTACCGTGAATAAAGTCGGACTGTTTATAGTTACGGGTAACGAAGCCTTACTGTATATAGAACGATCCTATTAATCGAGTCTTCCTGTCGAATCAATCGAGCAGAACCTTGAGCTATTCATTTTAATCACTGTAAAAGAGTACCAGAAGTTCTTTTTCCCATTTTATCAGAGAGTACTAAACCGCCGTAATAAAGATGAACGTGAAGGGTTGTTTTTGAAGGTGACCTTGAAGCGAAACCAAATTAGTTTCACGACCACGAAGCGCAGAGAAAAATCGAAACCCCCTCCCCGAGTAATAGAGCTTTTGCGGTTTTTTGAGAAGTACAAAAAAGGGCAACTGTAGCTATTTCAATACGCGTCAGCTGTATCCGGAAGGTTAGGAGCTCGAAGATCATAATAATCAGTATTTCGTCCTTGAATCATTCAACTTTTTACTAACAAAACACGGAAAGGCAGGTCGGAATAAAAGCTACTAGCATAGTGATGAGTTGAAAAACAGAAAGCTAATGACGCTCTTCAAGGAACAAAAGAGAACGACGAAAGAAAACGTAACGAAAACTTTTTAGAGGCAATGCGTAGAATTGATGAGTACCCGGTACTCAATGACACAGCCAGCGAATTCAAACGGAATGTCGATCCCCTCGACGAAAGTTGAAAGAGGCGAAAAAGAAATAAATAACGAAGGATTGAACTGGTATAAGGTTTTTGGTGTCAGCGGGGTGGGATCGATTACTTTCGACGAATCGGTTACAACGTTCCCGACAACCCTCAACAATTCCAAAATAGAAATTCTCACTTCACAATAATTTTGAGGGATGAATTTGCCGTTTTACTTGTTAATTGTACCTGGGAATTCGGAGGTCTAAGAACAAGATCAGATTATGTTGTGTGACCCTTGGGGAAGTCAAATAGCTGGTGAACGTGTTCTTATTATAGAATTATTATAGATCATCGAATCTCGTGTCTACCGGAGATTAAACGAGCCTTAAGCATGTATATATTGGCAGTTCGTATCCTAAACACATTCAAGATTAGCTAAACTTACGTCACGAAAAAAATTGATTCACGTTTTACCGGTTGAATATATATTGGTGGGGATAAAAAACAAAAAGTAAATAAAAAAAAATTTCACCGATTGGGAATAGGGGGCAAAAGTGAAAAGTTCAATTTGAAATTACACAATTTTTGTCTCTCGTGACTAAAATCTATGTAAATAATTATTTGTAAATACCTTGTAATTAGAATTTTACTAAATAATCACGTAGTTAACATGCATCGTTAAGTCGTTGCCAGCATTTATGGAAAGTCACATTAATCACGTTGGAGATATCTGTCTCTCGTTCGAGTAGAATAGCAAATGCTCAACTGTGAGCTTAATGGCAAATCCATTTTTTCAAGGCACAGGTGATAGGAACGCACAGAGCCTTGAACGAGGGTAGAGACATTCAAATCTACGAAACTATTACAGGATGGGGGAGAAAAGATCACCGTTACGTTGAAATTACGGGTCACAATAGCCGTAATATATCAAGAATTATCCACCTTATAAAATTTGAAATAAATACAAAATGTGTAAAATAGTAGAGATATAGTTTCAATACCAGGGATATCCGCGCGTTCGACGATTTCAAAATCGCAGTCCGCTATCCTCCTCCTGCGCTTCGGTGGGCAATGATGATGATCAATTATAAATCACTCCAACAACGATCGGGGCGTTCGAATGGAAAAGAAAGAAGGAAAAAAATAGTTTGACGTTATAAACGAAGAATCAACGAACTAACTGCGAGCCAACGAGCTCGCGTGGAGAACACAGTGCAAACATATTGATTGTTAGACTGTCGTAGTGCGCTTCGCTCCCTCTGTATATTGGGAACGGAGTTAAACTCAAGATCCACACGCTGACGCGCGCACAATCGCTAACCTAGAAATGAAAATTTCACCCGACAGGGTGCGCGCCTGCCTTTCGGTTGACGGTTTGAAAAAAGACCGGAGCGCGAAACGGGATATAAAAATGAATTCCACGTTATCGCCGAAAATTTCGTGGGCGCAAAATCGGTCCATAAAATGACAAGTCTTAGTTTTTCATAAAATATCACAACCCAGCCTCAAAAACCCTCGAATAATTTTCCCCGAATTCACCCGGAAGTTGTTTTTAGAAAGGATGAAATCGACTCCAACCCGCATGACCATTCTATCGACATTTTCTATACTCTATGCTTTTGTTTCAATGAAATATTGATTTTCTCAAATCTTCCACACGTTTCAGATTTTTTCTCTCTCAACCAACGAATTTTGCAAAGAAGTCCTCAAGGCATCCGGAAAATCCGGTGGTAGCAATTAATTTTACGGGCGCGGAAAACAAGAATGAAACATAAAGCAAAAACTAACCAAGATGGTAATACGACTAAACGTTACCGAAACTCAAGTTTTTCCGCAGCGAATGTGGCTTTTCGAAAACCCTACATTCCGCACAATTTTGGTATACGACTGCAAAATAGTGTAGTAGACTTATAAAAAAAAAAAAAAAAAAAATGCATATATTCATGTGGCCGTACGATGATTGTCGCGGGCTTTTCGAAAAACGGTCGTCGCCGCTCGTTTTGCGCCACTGTTCAATTGGCGTGTTCGAATGATTTCTGAGGGCTGCTACACAGGCATCAAAGATTCCCAAAACGGAGCCTGCAGGCAAAGGTGGTAGAACGTGAAACAACGCATACTCTTTGGCATTGATCGGTCTTGCGCACGCGGCTAGTCTTAACCATCACGATGAACCCTATCCCTTAAAAGTTGTGGAGGCACGGAAGTGATACATACATATATACATGTGATATGTATGATAAATTGTATAAAAATAATCGACTATTCATTTTTTCAAATTTCAAGTCGACAATATTGTTCAAAATGACGAAAAAAAGACGCTGTCCAAGTTTAAGCTCTTAATATTAATATTTAGAGGTGCCTCATCGCGATTTTCTATTTCCCGGTTGCACAACATGGGAAATTTCTTTTTTTTTTTCGAACTTTGTAATTTTATAACTCGTCAACGCATTAGGCTACTGACAGGACCAGAACGCATTTTTGTAGGGAATTGAACGGCCTACAAAGAAGGTCTCTTATGATTTTATGATAAATCTACTCTTTCTAAAGTTACGGTCGATTCGTCATTTCGACCAATATTTTCGACTTGTATTTTGTAGAAAAAATAATCCATTCTTTTTTTTACATTCTAAAATGTACACATGTGTGTGTTTGCTACCGACTCATAAATCTTCCTCCTTCTTCGCCGTTCTCATATTATAATACCAACAAATCTGTGCGCATTGCAATTTATCCGTTTATCGCATATTAACTTTGTCATCCTCCGGTGAATCCGTAAGCATTTAAAAAACATGAAACGAAGGTGATATTTCCTTTAAATCGAATTCAATGTTAGCTGGTAGAAAATAATAAAACGTCGATATCATTGCTTTTACTTTCTGGACAAAGTATAACGTAGCACGGTTCGGTTGAACAATAATAATTCGTTCAGCTTGAAGTTGCTGTTCCTGTCATTCCGATTTTCTAATAAGCTCAACCTCGGTCACAAGCGTATAAGGCGATAGCCACTAGAAAGTCGTTTTCACTGATGGTTGAGAACCTGTATATTTATATACTTATATACACCGTATTACATAAATTTAGTGAAAGAGAAATCCACCATTATATTAAAGTTTGACTCTGCCAATTAACTGTTGCGCATTAAGTATATTTCCGCGGCTTCTCAATCGGCACTAATTTTACGTCTAGCATATCATATTTTATCGAGCAAACGTTGCAGGTACAGTATTAAATTCGTTGACTCGATTTTTTTTTTTTTTTTCTTCTTCTTTTCTATTTAAACTTACAGCACAAGTTGTGACAAAATCGAGTTCTTTATTGCGTAAATAAAAATACGTATACATACACACGAATGATTCATTTTCAACGTAATTTTGACGATGATCCTCTTAAATATAAACATCTGTATCGCAGTATCTTCTTTTCTTTTTTTTTTTTTATCGTCGCAATTATCTTGAACAGTCAAGAAGAAAAAATTGACAATAAAATTATCACAATAATGCATATTTGATTGTAATAATTGATTATTATTAACTTAAGCCTGCATAAGCCAAAATTGCTCAACATCTTGTTATGTAATAAAAAAAATTGTAAAAAAAAAAATTATATGTAGATACAACAGCTATGCATCTGTGTAAAGAGGTAGTGAATCATGTAGATACTTTTTATCGTAAATAATCTTACACGATTAGCGCCGTAATAACTGCAGACATATATAACAAAATTAGGGTCGTTAGGACCGATTTATGACAATTTCTTCTTGCTTTTTTTTTCAATTCTAATCCATTTATGTATACCTGATATATATATATATACATGTATATTTGTTACACGGAAGTCGTGTAACAGTTTTTTTTTTTTTAAATACTATATGAAAAAATAAAGAAACATGATGAAAAAAAAAATAACTCGAAACGTCCCAAAGCGTGCAAACCGGTTGAATGTGAAATCCTACAGCGTTCAGAGAGTGTAATTTTGTATATGAGGCGTTCTCCGCTAACTCGGGCACTTTTTTTTTTTCTTTAAACCCGTATATCGTGGAAGATTGAAGTAGTAAAAAAAAAATGTCGACATGAAAAAGTGACGTTTTTCCATGAACTGTTTAACGCGATATATATTTTATTGAGAATGGCATTAAAATATAACGTATATCGGATTGAATAGTTTACGGAAAAGAGGAACTCGGACGTACCTTAATTCACCTTTCTCGTTAAACATATTTTTTCTACTCGGCAAGAATGTCCGGTTCTACGATTCCAATTTTTTTCATACGTTACCAATACACTGTCAAATTATAACCTGTAAAATTTATGGCTATATCAAAGAGAAAAAAAAACTGTCCTTTCTTTCGTTGAAAACAGCCTTTTTTTTTTTTTTTGATGCCATCAAAGATGCGACACGCATCGCATTAAATGGTTCGTGTAAGAGCATAACTTTTCCACTGTGTACGGGTTTAAAAAATAAACAAAAAACCATTTCCGAAACGGGTGGATTAACAAATCTGAGAAAAATTCACAGCGAGTAACTTTAAGTAGTACTAATATATATATATATAACCAATTATGGAACAGATTCGAGATGATAAAAAAAAAGAGGTGGCTGATTTGGCGGAGAACGCCTCATACATTTATTGTACATAAGTACCCGTAATGCCCGTGCATCTACGTACACTATATTATACACGAATCGTCGGATTTACGTAACGTTTATAGAAGAGGCCATTGGAACATTACGTCACAACTCGGATAGTCCGGAGCTGAGGAAGAAAAACGTTGAAACAATTTTTCATTATATTTTGATTATTGAGTTTTCTCGCTCTTTCGCAACTTTAACGACGATAGAACAATACTCGAAAATCTCTTAAATACCATTACTCATATTTTTTCATACATTTCTAGAGAAAAAAAAAAAAAAGGAGTTGAAATCTCTCGCGTTTGAAAGATGGCAAAAATTTCTTTCTCGCTCTTTGGTACGTCATGCCTTTGACATTTGCTCGTTGTTAATTCTACTCCTCGAAATTCATGGTCGCGACTGTAAAAAAAATTATAATTGCGCCAATGTCGACGGAAATTTAAAATATCATCGGATTTTTGAATGCCAACGACTTCGCTCATAATAATTGACATTTGAAACTCGGAGTAAGATTTAAAAAAGAAAAAAAAAAAAACAATACAATGCAATGCAAAAATAACGCTTTCATTTCTCCGAATTAATACCTACTCGATTCGTAAGAAAAATCGCTTGATTCTGACAATTTTCATTTAAAATTTGGGCATTTTTTATTAGACTGCGCGCATCGATGTTTGTAGTGTCAACGTAACTGCAAAAAAAAAAAAAAGTATGACGGAAGTAAAAAGAATACGAACGAAATCAAATCGGGAATCGATATACATTATATGTATATAAGAATGGCGTGAGCGAAACGTAAAGAAAATTAAGACGAATGTGTGCTGCAACGAGACGGGTCAGTGGCCCGAGTGCCTGTATAATATACGACGTGTGCATACCATGCGTGATTATACAGGTTGTGCAAATTGGCATAAGTAGTTAACAACTTGAATCAGTGCGAGAATTATTTTTGGTGGCCGCATCAGGGTCGAGTCAGCCGTTTTGTGTATCCGAGCGAAAGAAGCAAACAAAAATGAAAAAAAAAAAAAAAAAAAAACCTCTGTAACAGTATTTGGAAGTGGAAATAGTCAATTAGGAATCCGTAACGGATCTGCAGCGAGTTTTTGCGGGAGGATCAAATTCGTCGGCGAAGATCGTTGATCTAAATTTGGAAAATTATTTTATATCAATTTTTCAAGTGTCAATAAATGACCTTCCCAGACGAACTTTTACCTAAAATATCCTCCTACGTATTCCTGTATTTATTTAGGTGCCTACCTGTACAGTCGGAGAAAGATACGAAGGATGAAAATATTTGTTTGAAAAAATACTGGAAAATGCAAATCATTCGATGTATCACGGGCATTGCAATCGGTGATCGATTAATCGAGTGACTCAGTTTCGCGATAATCAACCGATAAACGTTAATCGAGAGATACGTGCGTGACACTGGTTAATAATACGAAAAACTTGTTTCACCGTCTAGCCATTTATCGCGAACACATGTTCGTACGTAAATACATACGTTATACTTTTATCAATCCGTCGATTCACGGAATTCGGATTAAGGCAAATTCCTCGCTTGAATCGCGGTGAAAATCAATCATTTTTATTACGTATTGCCACTCGATACGATGTTGGGCGAGATGAAGGAAGAACGTTCTTAAAGAAAATGTAAATAAAATCGGTTAATCCGTTTAAGTCTACTGATTAATTACACGTTATCAATCTTGATCGGAGTGGGAGGCGTACATCAGGCGTTAAATGACAAGTCGAATGTAAAAAAGAAGCACCTCGTATCTGTAGCAAAAATTTTGATTTTTTCTAAGTAACTAATAAATGGAAAAAAAATATTTTCATTAGATAACGTTTGTTTTTGTAGAAACCGGAAGGATATTTCAAATTTCTTTTTTAATTTACCTATTTTCTCAAACATTTATTGTAAATAACAATCAAGCAAACTTCAGTTTTGCATTTAAATCACTTTTATTCAAAAATAATAATTAATAATAAACTACAAATGTAAAAGAGTTGATAAACAAAGTTGAGAAATGATTATTTTTAGCGCTTCTTCTTATTTTTGTAAGGAAACAAACCCGAAACGTAATTTCCCATCAAGCTCTCATTATTCTCTCACCCTGATAACGTTAATAACGATAAATTCCATCGCATCTTGGTGAAAACGTCTTCCTTTTTTCTTCCGAATAGGCGACCATATTACCTTTCAACCAAAAACTACAAGACTTATTTAACAACGTTAAAAAGAGAAAAACAAACCTTAAAGGTAACAAGTAAAGATTTTGGCTATTATTCGATGTACGGAAACAAAATTTATTTAACTCGATAAAAAATATAAAAAAACGGACATTTTTTTTTCGATCCGTGTAATCTATACAAGATTCGTTCCCCCCGTTAAAGACTCATTTGGCAATTATTCTGCGACAGGATTTAGAGGAATTGCACAAGTGAACAACATATTTACGGTAGTTAATTGTTGAACCTAAATTCAGAGTATCAAGGGAAACCGGATTGATAAATGGACAAAGAATGACCCTGTTGTTAATACCACGTTTACGATTACCATCTATGAGAATCCGCAGACGCGTTTCGAAACTCGACCAGACGGTAAATCAATTTCGAGATTCCAGTTTTACGAGATGCGTAAACTGCCTACGGGATTGAAAAGGTGTAGGTGTATAAAATAAACTCATCGCGGGCGTCAAATAGCGAACAACAATCCGATAATTCCGCGATCAGCCAAAAAACAAAAAAAAAAAAAAAACTAACAACGGATTTAGAACAGCTCATTTCAACTGTCCAAAGTTTGCAATAAAAAAATCGATCGGTTTCCATTGACGCGTGTAGTTTCACATTGTAATTAACAGAACAGGTTGGAAAAGCTGCGATTGTGTTAGAGGCGGCGGGGTGGAGATAAAAAGTATCCGACGTCAAGGACGATGATAAAGAGAAAAAAAAAAATAAAAATTAAAAAGTCATCACACACGTACGATTCAGCTATTCCACCCGAGACCCTACGAGTATTATACCTCTACGCTTTCGGAGAATAGGTAGGCGGTGCTTCCGCGGTGCAGGGAGAATCGGCCGATGAGAGTAAGAAGTTGTCCCCGCAGCTTGTTCGAAACCCCCGCTGTTGCACGTTCACTTTGAGACAAGATACGGCTAAGCGCGGAAGGTCCGCAGGTCCGCAGGTCTGCAGTTAAATTCGCGAAATTTCGAACGCCGGGAGTGAATCGTTTGCCGTGTGAAGTTGCCCACCTTTCCTGAAATTCGAACGTTCGCTTATTTTCAAAAATTCAATTTCGAATTTCCCGCCGCCGCCGCCGCCCTGATCTTCGATTCGATAGCCGTCAACGACGAGAAAGAGAAAGAGAGAGAGAGAGAGAGAGAGAGAGAGAGAGAGAGAGAGAGAGAGAGAGAGAGACAGACACAGAGAGAGTGAGTGAGTGGTAACCTGGGAACTCGGAACAAACGAACGACGATCGATTTGCACCGTGGGACACGCGACTTCAGGCGTGTTGTCGGTGGGGAGGGAGAAAGGAGAAAAGGGGTTTCGCATCGGCTGGATGCAGACGTCGTGCGGTTTGGATTTTTTTACCTGGGGCGAAGAATAATAATGACGTGTTCGCCGGAGGTGGTGTTTCAGTGACAGGTTTGCTCTGCGTCGTCGATTCCGCAAACGGGATGATTGTGAATGAGAAACGACGAGAGAAAGTATCAACAATAACAACATATAAATAAAAACCAAGAGAAAACCCCTGCACCGTATAAACAAGATTCACGCACAAAAGAAATTTAAAAAAAAAGGAACCTACTGCAATTATTACATATCGATATGAAATATATCGTAGAATGTCGGCAGCAAAGGCGGTCGGCTTGTTTTTATACCGCTTCGCGATTTCGAATAAACTGCAGCACTTCTGCCGTTCCTATTGTTACAGTTTCAACGATCCACCGAAACAATAACGAATCGCTTCTCGAATCGAGTGATTGTACTTGATTTTTTTTTTTGTATTATTACTCTTATTCAATACCGCTTCGTTTCTTTCACCGCACGTATATATACGTACATGTTACATACAATTCCACCGCCATGTACATGTTTGTAAATATACGAGGTCGGGCATTGCAGTTCACTATTCTCGGACTATTTTGCCTCTCGGTTTTTGCCTACTATTACACCGCTACCAACGAAATTCATCAGATGGCCGTGCTGATTACCAGCAGTGAGTATATGACACACATTCAAATATCCATTCTAACTTATAGTAAATTACGAAAGAATTTAAAACAAAAAAACATATACACATCCGTTTCAACGCGTGAGATTCGTTTGTTTTCTAACCGTTTTTATAAAACAAACACATCGCGCCAGAGGATTCGAAACGAAAGAACACCGAGTTTCGAATTGCACTGAATTTTCATTTTACTGCCTAGCTCTTTGACCAATAGGAATGCCAATAAAATAGGACATTTGTACTCGCAATCAGTCCACACGTCAGGTGGCGCTTCCTTGCCTTGTTGGCATTTCTATTGGTCAAGAGCAAGGCATTTTCCTGCCCGTAAAAATTCAACCTTTGAAAGACGCTAAAGTTTGTTCTCTACTTCTTCTTTTGTCTATAATCTGGGTTCAAATTGAACGTTGACACATTGTTGCTTGAAAATTAAGTGAATTTTTTTCAAAATCAATCTCGTTACGACAAAGTCCGAGAGCCCGCTTAATTGATTCAAATTATTTTAGTTTTTCACGGATCACTTGTAAGGGTTGAAATCTATTTAAAAAGAAAAAAAAATCTGGAACGGAAAATAATACTTGAAAATTTTCTTCCAAAACTACTTTCGATATTTGAAAATCAACGAATTGTCAAGTTTCTATCGTATGCATGTATCGAAAGTGCAAATGCAACGGAATTTGGTACCGAAACGATGTTTTCTACCGATAACAGCGATTGGGAAACATCAACTTTCACCGAGTTTCAAATTAACTACTGCACGAATTATCCGTGAAAACCGGGGTTTTTTTTTTTTCTGCATGTCATCATTTTTCTTCTCTACTTATCGGCAAACTGTTGTAAAAACGATTATGGCAATAATCTTTCGATAAGAATAATCGTTATCAGCACGATACACTTCCGAGTAATATGGTTTGCTCAATTTGTCGGAAAATTTGAATACAAATAAAAAAATGACGTTTCGCAATTATATCATTATCAATATTCAAGTTATAATTTCTCCCCCTTTTTACCCGGAAATTACACGAACACAATTATATGATGACACACTCGCCTGTGTATGAAGAATGGAAAAAAAAAAGATCTACATTGCAAAATTGAAATCCTATTAAAAAATAAAAAATCGAGCAAAGTAGAAAATAAAAGAGGACCGATTACAACTTATTTTTCGTTTATTTTCAATTCAAGGTCAGTCGTCAGGAATCATGGTCCGATCGATACTGAATGCAAGCGGCGAGTCGCAAGGAACACTGCCGGTGAAGAATGCAACAGTCGAGTCACCGTCGCTCAACGCCTCTTCGCACGATGCCAGCAACTATCAGCAAATGACGACACCTTCGTCGTTGGTCAGCTCGCAATCCTCGATGATATTAAACGTATCGAAGAGCATCGAGCAGTCACCGATCAAGAAGCCAGCGAAAAGTCAAAATACCAGTGAAAGCGCTACGCCGGTGGTCAGGAATGATTCAGCGGCTGCCATTTACCAGCCTGGCCACTCGGTGTCGATACCAGAAAAGTGTCCAAACTTAGGTGCCAAAATGGAAGTGGTGATCCTTGTAATGTCAGCACCGACACACTTCGCAGCGAGAACAGCGATACGCCAAACCTGGGGCCACTTTGGCCAGAGAAAAGATGTGAGCGTAATGTTCATGCTGGGCGATACGACTGACAAACAGATAAGTACAGTATTGTTGAGGGAAGAAGACATGTACAGAGACGTGATTAGAGGGAACTTCATCGACTCGTACTCAAACCTGACGCTGAAAACTATATCGGCGCTCGAATGGGTCCAAGAATACTGCGGTAAGGTGAAATTTTTCCTGAAGACTGACGACGACATGTTCATAAACGTGCCACGGCTATTGTCGTTTGTGAACAAACACTCAAAGAGTAGAAACGTGATATTTGGTCGTTTGGCTCGGAGGTGGAAACCGATCAGGAACAAGAAGAGCAAGTACTACGTATCTCACTCCCAGTACAAGTCGGAAAGATTTCCAGACTTCACGACTGGTCCTGCGTACCTTTTGTCGAGCGACGTAGTTCCCAAGCTTTACGTCGAATCCTTGAAGCAGACTTATCTGAAACTGGAGGACGTATTCACGACAGGTATCGTCGCCCACAAACTGGGCATAAAACGATATCAAGCCAATGAATTTTTCAACAAAAGAATTCCCTTCAATCCTTGTAACATACAACGTAGTGTCAGCATTCACATGGTTAAATACAGCGAACAGTTCGACCTGTGGAAAAAGTTACTCGATGGTAAAAGCAAGTGCAAGTAGTAAACGAGATGAAATACGTAATATAAAGTGGATATCGGCTTCTATGCTGGTAGAAACACCCGCTACTGACCAGGAATTTAATATAATAATTAAGTAGTCCAGTCAGCTTCAAATATATATACATATATTATATACAATATATGCATAACTTTGCACACTAGCTAATTTGGGACAAGGATTAGTCATTTTAATACTCCCAACCACAAGTATTATATAGATTTATAATAACTGCAGAATTGCATGTTGCAGTTTTATTACTGCCGGTAACTTTTGACTATTATAATTATCATGCTTATTACGATCAGCAACTTTTTTTCTTCTCATTTTCAACACATGGTCACTTTGTTCCTTGTAACGAAATACTCTGTATACTTATAATTGCTTATAATTTTATAATTGTACGTCAAGTTCTTAACTATCGTCACGTACCTATACAACTATATCGTTACATATTTATAAGTCTCTTTCACTAGACTGTCAATACAGGATATTCAAATATTGCTCGATAATCATTTCAAATTTCAAATTTGAGACAAGCATGAAATACTTTCATTCCTGTATTTTACCATTTCGTTCTTCCGTCACTTTTACCTATTTATTTATTATCTTCTTGAGAGTTGGAAGACTTGAGACAAAAAAATACTTTAAAAAACCAACGACAAATATAACATTTTACCAACTTTTTTTTTGGTAACCATATGTATATTACGCGTGCTACGGAAATTTATTTTCACAGTATTAGAAATTTTTATTTATATTGGAGAAAAATTTTACAAATAAAAATGAATATTTGTATATAATAAATAATATTGTACGATATTTATTAACTTATAGAGTTACGAAAGTTTTATTCGTATTCGAAATTCTTTTATTATACACTTAATTTTATTCTGTACTTAAGATCAATTATTGTATATACTTATACCTTGATCCTTCGGATAATTTTCGCGGTGCTTTTAAACTTTTAATCGATCGTTTCACTATCTTTATTATTATCAACAATATATTTACTATTATCGTTATTTTTTGAATTATACATATTCCTATATTGTATATTTATATTTATAGACAATGACAATCGTAAATACGTACTCTACACGCTATACAATATCGCATCATCATCCCTAATTGTAAAATTTTATACGTAAAATGAAGGAAACTCCTCGAGAGTTTAACTTTCGAAACACTTGACTACATATTTTGCGTAAATATAATACGGATGAATTACCATACCGGTAAAATTCATGGAAATGTCTGATGGGCTGTTTAACCTGGAATCGTGGATGATAATAATTCACCTGCATTTACGCAATTTCTTCATCTTTCAAGATTGGTCAAATTTCCTCGCTTTTTTCAATCATTTATTATGAATCGAATCCCGATCGGTAAAATGTACCCTGAATTGCATAATTCCAGGCGAATTTCACCTGTGTTAAATTTTCCTTCAGCCATTTCCACAAATTCTGCCAAAAAATTAGAAGTACCAATAAAAAAAATTCTTAATGCATCCTTTATATTATAATTTTCGAATTAAAATCAATCATACACCCGAGTGGTAATACTCAAACATTTCGAAAGTTAATAGCGATACAAATTGTCATACGACGATAGCATTGAAAGCAATATAATTTAATAATGAATCTAATAATATAACGAGATTCTGTACACATTGCATTACTACGATAAAAGTAAATAGAAATCACGTAAATTTTTTATTAGATTGGTATTTTTCGATTGAAAAGTAAGATTCAATCTTACTTTCACACGAGTACAATGTTTTTCATCACATTTAATTATATGATATAATTAGGCCCTCGCGTCTTGCTGTACGAGCGTTAATCAAATTCTGAAAAGAGCGAAAAAAAAAATTGTACATAACGTTTGAACAAAGCAAGAACAAACTAGTGATGATAATCGTTGTTTTTTTTTCAATTTTTTTTTTATTGCACGACAAATCGAATCATGTATTTCCACGTTACATAAATGTTGACATATTCAATCGACATATATTTATGCATATATACAATATACACAATATTACAATAGATAGATACGTATACGTATTTAAACAAATGAATAATTGAAGGCGTGATATTTGAAAATAAAAAGAACTTAAAACATGTCGAAGTTATGATTCAATTTTTACGTTGTAACTGAAAGAAAACAATGAACCTAAAAGCTAGCAGTCAAACGTGACCAACTTTTTGGAAATAGAATAAATGTAGTTCAGTTTTATTCTGATAATTCTATAAAAGTATCTGGGGTTCAAGTTGTGTGAACAAAATTTTGATTTTCATACTTTACTATACCCTTATTCGCATGAACGTTAAAACGTTTGGCTGCTAATTCTGGCTGCTATTTTCGGCCTCGTAAGAAAACGGATTATAAAAAATAAGTGTACAAAAGAGTACGATTCAGTGAAAAATCAAACGAACAAGTAAACAATAATATAAGATTAAATGAAATTAACCTTTGGAGAGGCATGATTTATTTATATAAACAGCCAACATATCCAATTGAGTTTTCAAGTTACCTGCTGACTCCAAAAAGAAGGCCAGGCCGGCCTTCTAAAGATCAAGAAAAATGATCCTACCGTTAATTAGTTTATTTACGTCTTAGCATTTTAATTGCCTTCCAATTATAACATGAGAACATCGCTTATAAGAACAGAGGTAATCGAGAATATGTATATGTATTATTAATATGTATATTATATATATATATATATATAAGGCTTTGCGAAAGTTTCATCAACACATTCGTAAATAGTAAAAGTCATTTCTCGAATATTTCATAATCTCGCGCGTTACACCAGTCGATTAAAATTATGCAATAACCGTTTCACGCGTGAAGAAAAAGAAATGCATAAAAAAAAATCATACAACCCGGTAGGTATAACGAAGGTCTTTCTATATTCGTATCTTTTTTTTTTATTTCTTTTTTTTTTTCATTCATTTCCTGTATAATAATTACATGTGAGCGAAAAATTTTCATGATACGTTACAAGACGTTATACATATATATATAAACATATTATGCGGTTGTAAAATCGTCGTTGGCTGCGTTTGATATCATATTACTCAACCATACGATCTCTTGCAGCAGAGCGTAACGGCGTAAAACCTGAAGAATCATGAAAAAGAAAATAAAAAAATATTCGTATGTGTGTGTGTATATATATATATATATATTCTCGCAGCTTGATACTTTCACTCAAGGTATCTCTACAAATTATACCAACGTTTATAACATATCCTCCAACAGGGGCGGTGAAACACGGTGATATTCTGTTTGGGCCCGTGCGGATGCACGATGAGATTTTTCTTTATTTTTAAAAATTTTTTTTGGCAAAAAGGAAAAAAAAAAATATGCGTAAAGAAATAAGGTCACTACCAGACTAAACGCTGTGTATACTTGTATTTTAAGACAAACTCCGCGTTTTGTAACCGTCGACACGTGGAGAAATTTTTACGTTTTTTATTTTTTAATCCGTCTTCATCACTCATCTATCTTTACGCGTTTGCGTATAATTGAATTTATTCCAATTTTCAATGGTATTCAGTAGTACAGTTGGCGGCTCTCAGGCATGCGTTCGATTTAAAATAAACGAATAAAACGGTACAACATACCTACATCGGTAGATAACAGCTAATTACGACCTTCTAATTTCACGTTACACCTGCCGTTATTATATAGAATTCAAACGGCTGCCAAACTATTGTATAAAACTTGGCGCGCCGTGCGCGCTTCTCTTATCCATTGCACACGCAGCACGCGGAACAATGAGTTATTAACGAATGAATATGCAGGTCAAGTAATGAAATAATTACACGGAATGCAAACTAACGAGAAGTTAAACTATTCGAAAAGTTAAATTTTAAGAGAAAAATAATCGTTTTTACACGATTGTTAATCATAGAATTCGTATATATGCGAAAGATATGTGAAACTACGATTGTATTTCAGCAATACTCCCTACCTTACCGACGCACCGTGCCAGTGAATGTTCAATTCGCTTCCGTATTGCTTCGTCCGTATTACACACGTCGATTGCATAACCAAACGGATTACATAATTGTCCGTTTGAGTGTTTTCCGGTAATATGCCGAAACGAGGATCGTTGCATCAAGATCATAAGAATATATTATACATATAACGCGGTAAAATATAGCAAAGAAAAAAAAACGAATCCAGCGAACTTCCGACGGTCCTGAGAGTCACTGATTTCAAATTTATTGATGAATAAATGATTAGACGTAAATAATACTCGCGTCTTGCAAATGAATTTAATTAAAATCAAGGTGATTGGAACATTAACTCTCTAGCAGGTTCTTGTGAATCACCCTGTACGCATATCGGCGCAGTAACGATTTCTATATCAAATTACTTCAACTATTGACACCGAGCAGCGCCAGTGCGGCAATGCTTCGAATGAGCCAAGACGAAGCGCATTTCAATGAAACAATGTAATCCGTGGTCAAAAACTGTGGCTACAGCGTTATTTTGCCACTACTACCACCACTGCTACCGCCACCACCACTACCACCACCGCCACCACCACTACCACCACCACCACCACCACCTTAGCTGCTTCGTGGCTAATGATCATTGAGTGGTTCAGTAGTGTTTTTCCCCGAGTTTTAAGCAGCTCGTCGGGGACTTTGAAACGGAATAAATTTTCCACTATATACGTCCGCTGCACACTTCGTACCTAAGGCGGTTAAAAAATATTTGCAACATTGCATATCTACGATCGGCTCTGTTGCAGCAAAGGCTATAAGAGATATACATATCTTGCGTCCATAGAGTGCGCGGGGTGTTCATAGATGGTCGAACGGTTTAGTGTATGCAGAAGTGCGGCGTACGAGAGTTAAAAATTGAATGGAAAAACAGATTAGGAAGTAAATAAAACTGTAGTTGAGTAGTTCGATAATAAACGGAATTGATTAAAATTGTTAAAAAAAATTAAAACAATATATATATATATATCGACACGATAATATCTGCGTACGCGCACAAGTAAAATAGGTACCTGACTGCTTGTCGTGCAGTTGTAGGTAATAAGTTGATTTGAAAGTACGAATCGCGAATAAGGATATTATCAAGAACTTGTATAGAAAAATATAACGGCAGAAACTGAAACAAATATCATCGAGGTTCATCAACCAACATCGCAATTTGTATCGCATCATATGCGGAGGAAGCGCGAAAACAGTGAAGTAACAATAATAACAATATTTTCTTTTCGCGTTATATGACCTGAAGTATAATCGTCAGAGGGCAGGGGCAAATGTTTATCAAGACAAATAACAAAAAACAACAACCGAACAACCGGTCATCGAATATAAACGCAACCGATACGAACGTACGTACATACGACTACTTTGTTTCATAGAGTTACAGATATTAGTGAAAACAAAAGATAGAGGTAAAGCAAACGAAATTGCCGGGAAATTCAAACTCTGGGGGAACAAAAAAATAATTATTAGAGAGAAAAGAGAAGAAGAAGAAGAAAAAAAAACAAACACGCACTAACTAGGATATCTGACCGAGGAGGGCGTAAGGCCGTGACCCTGAGCCAGTTTTGCGAACGCAAGACACACTTGTGTTTGCCAAAGTCAGCCGTACTGCACGTTGATCATTACAGTCATCCTTTGGTGATATTATCCCATGTCAAAGTGTGCGTTCGACAGTGAGAGTAAAGAGACACGTAGTTATTATAAAGGAATAAATTAATAAGATATCCGACTCGGTACTCGGTATAGTTGAATTTTACGTCAAGACCGCAAACGAAAGGAAAAAACAAAAGAAAGAGGATCGCCGTTAAGAGAAAAAACAAAAACGACAAACAGAACAACAATTCGTCTCAATCTCGGTTCATCCAAATTTCTATACTTTCGTTATTTTATTTCTCATTCGTTCGTTTGTGTTTTTGTTTTAGCTTTTAATTTTGTCATTTGAATGAACAAGAAAAAAAACCACAACATTTCCGCTCTCTCATTGTTTTAAATTTTTTTTTGTATTCTTTCTCCCCATAATTATCCTCCCGTTATCTATCCCGCGATACCATTTTCACATACGTTGTCAATCCCTACGTTTAATTCCCGACAAATCTGTGATGTCAAAATTTTGTCGTTGAGTAAAAAAAAAATCAACAGATTCATACATAAATTATATGAATACACAAGAATCACATATCGAAGTAAAGACAGATAACTTTTTCATCATCAATCTACACTTTAACCTCTTCCGTCTTTCCCTCTCTCTCTCTCTCTCTTTCTTTTCGCGCTCCGTACACACACACACACACACACGCATATACAAGTGTATGTTATTCATCCTTACGTGCGTAGATAAATTTGGAGACGAAAAAATTTCTAAAAGCATCGAAATCGCGTAGTATCAATCAAACTCGTGTTAATAACATACATAAATCATACCAACAACCAAGTCTCTCGGGTTTTAAGATACATAATTCGCAGTTAATTTCTTGTTCGCTTAAATAATCTCAGCGCGTGTACATCTTGTTCGTTTTTTTTTTTTTTCTTTTTATTATTCCCTCTTCTCTTCCTCTTTTATTGCCCCGTAACATTTCTGAAAATACATTTCCCATTCGTTTCTCATTTTTCGTGAATTTTTTTTCATATTTCTTTAAATTTTTTTTTTCTTTTTTTTTTCACAGCACGTTCCATCGAAAGGAATAATCGTCATTACCTCAAGAGAGAGAGAGAGCGAGAGACAGAGTGAAATCATCGCCTGATACATATCACTCCCACTCCCCCCACCCTCACCCCATCCCCACCACGCCGCCGTTTTCCCCTTCCCATTCCCCGTCCCGGCCAAACCTGCCCCTCGTTTCCCTCCCCTTCACCTCCGTCCCCTCCCGCCCTCCATCTTCCCCCTCTCTTTCGGCCGTCCACCACTCTTTGACACTGTGCGTTATCCTCGGTTGACTCCTGCTGAAATATATTTGTAATCATCCAAAAAGTAGTCACGACGAAGATGCCGCTCTTCGGTAAAAAGGACTCTAGCAAGAAATTGAAAAAGGATGGAAAGGACGAGAGATTGCCGTCGGTTGACGAGAAATACATCCTCAAGGAATTACTCGGAACGTAAGAATATTGAAAATCGTAATTTTACGTAAATTGTGAAATTATAGATTTAACATATTCGGGTTGTCGTTAATGGTGAAAATTTATTCGAACAACAACGTGGATATCGTTTATTTATATTATACGCTCAGGGAACAATTCTATAATCGTATACAAGACGGTTGAACAGCTGGTTAATTTCCCACCTTTTCAACAATGTTGTACAAATATTCGCTACCTATAATGTAATTAACGTATTCGGTTCGGGTTGTTGAAATTTTTAAAATTTTTTCATCTTTCATTACTCAACATTATCGGCAATTTTACTTTTCGTTAGATTTAATTTTTTCTCCCTTTTTTTTTTTTTTTGTTTTGTTTTGCGTTTTCATCCGAGTTTTCTTTTCCATTCCATACTTGTTTTCTATTCTTCCAATAGCTGAATAATCTCATCTCAATTTATTTGTACCCATTCAAACATCGTTTATCCGTGATTTTCTTGTAATTTTTTTTTTTTTGTTTTTCAAACTTCGTATATTCTTTCTATTTTAAATTCTTGGAACACTGTAAAAAATTCTCTGAATCGACCGATCTAAGGCGCAACACTTTGACACCGGTTATATTCCTTTCGCTTCGTCTTACTAATTGCTACATTGAGAAACTTCAAAATTTTCCAAGTTTTGCAATAGAAATAGCAATGAGCTTTATTTCCATTGATAATGTCCCTATTCATTGACGATGATAAACTTCTAAATATAATTTACGCGCAGTCGAATAATGAAACTAATCTTTAGAAATCGTTCCTTTCCTTCTATTCACACGTTTCATTATGACACACACGAGTCTCGATCATTGCGAGACTGAGTTGTTAAAATTTTCGACACTCGACAATCTTTCGACTAAGCATTTATTTACTCTTATCTGTTTATCATTTTCTATTATGCCTGAGCGTTTTGTACAAGGTGCGAATCGTAGCTCGTCGTTGTCCGATTACTATCGCCATTTCTATCATTGGTAAACGTATATTAACAAAGATTGTTTTTCATCCAGGGGAGCGTTTTCCGAGGTCAGATTGGCAGAGAGTAAAGAAAAACCTGGCCAGATGTTTGCCGTGAAGATAATTGACAAGAAGGCGTTGAAGGGTAAAGAAGACTCGTTGGAGAATGAGATAAAGGTGTTACGAAGGTAGGCGTGAAACGGAATTTTTTTTTTCAAAATAGATGAAAAGCAAACAATCGATGTTCAGTAAACTTTAGAACGATTAGGATTCTGTTCACATTTCATCTACTGTATATCTCGATTCAAAACTGGCCAACTGCAATTTTAATTTCAATATTTTATCACAGGATTTGAAGTAAAAAAAATTTAAAAAAAGTAGATATATTTTATTTCCTATACCAGCCAAGCCAAGCGTAATGAAATCTTCCTCTATATATATACACATACACACATATATACATAGTATATATATACATACGCTTTGAATTTTAAAGGAAAAAAATAATTTCTGCATGCTCATTATGCGCGCTTATTATTATTCTTATTCTTATTATTATTATATTTAAACCAATTTCAAGTCGTATTTGCTACGCGTATGCCTTATGTATACTATTACTATATTATACCACTACTGTAATTATTGTGTATATATATATATAGATATATATAAATATTAATATAAATATTTACTATTTTCTTTTTGTATTTAATTAAAGAGGCATCATTTTTTTTTTTCTTTTTTTTTCTTATCTAATGTTAAAACGTTATCGTTATAATACTTTGACATTGTAGAAATGGACTCGGCAATAGAAGCAAGAATGGAACATAAAATTGATTGGTATTTCGGGAGCAAATTAATACCGGCAAGATTGTAAAAAATGACGGCTATAGATTCGAGCTTAGAATATCGTCATGTTCCATTCAGCTTTAAAGTATTTCGAACTGTATGCTATTTGTTCTGATTTATATTTTTATTTTTCAGTTCTTGCGTTGCAAACGAGTTTGTGCCTGTATTCACCAACGACAGGTCGACCCGAACGAAAATGAATTTCTTCTATCTTTCTTGTATCGACTCGATGGACAATTTCAAGTTTCGATTTCAAAATTACTAGAATTGTGCTTGGTCGGTTTAAAGTCGATGTTTTACAGGCGCAACACTGGTTTACGCTATATATTTTATTCGTACGTTGTACGTCATATTTATATTTGGATCGTTCAACCAATTTTCACACACTTTGGTAAATCGCTATCGGATGGGTATTTTGTTTTCTTTGAAATTTGGTCTTGCCACTTTTCAAGATGTACGCAAGCTCGCTAAACGATTCAAAGTTCTTTTTTTGTTCTATCAAGATATTACTTTTTGTTTGAAGATGAAAATTGTAATAATTGGACAAACGAGCTGTTAAATATGGTAGCTTCTTGCGCGTGATAATAAAACCAACAAGCGAGCGGTTTCGAACGAGTGAAAAAAAATCCCCAATCCGATAACAGAGTTGAAAATGTGGTGTTGCTATTGGTTGAAAGTATGACACGTATCTATTATATTATTGGCAGTTGTATACTATTTACATATTGAACATTTGAGTCTCTCTTATTATTAAATGTTGCTGCTCTGTGCATTCGGTAACGCAAATATCTCTGATGGCTGTCGTCTGTCCTTTCGGCGCTAATTTTCTATTTATTTGTTCCGTAACGCTGGATACATATTTTGCATTTATATTTATATATATATCACACAGTCGAAACACGCTGTAGTGTATAGAGATATATATACATATATATGTAGATTTGAGTGAATTATTAAAATATTCATACAGCCTACATATCACATCGAACGATCGATCCATTACTATACAACCCATTGTACACTTTACATTGTCGTCGTGTATCCAACTTAATGTCGTCATTATAAATCCGTTGAAAAACGGTAATTAAAATACTAATAATAATAGTATCGTACTCTTGTTTCAATTCCAAGTGATAGTAATTTCAATCCTAATAGTCAAGTAAAGTAACGTCGCGTGATAAAATCTCGTATCTTGGAGTTTTGAGTAATTAGAAAGTATACATTTAGAAAAATTGTTTAATCACGGGATTGAAAGAAAAGATGGTGAAAACAAATATGGTTTGAGAACAGAACGCTGCGAAAAGATTTGAACAGAAACAAGGAAATTGCATAGTATGCAATCGTGTGATCGTTACTACGAACGTCTATCGTATTAAGAACGACTCGTTAGTAGCAGACACTTCCAAAAACTTTTCTGTATCACTATTGGTAATCTGTACCTTTGTAATTTATACCAACTCTATCTTTCTTTCTTTCCACCTGAAAGTTTCGTAATGCGATACTTTGTTGACTGTAACGTTGAAAAATAGATCGTTTAACTTATCGTTCTGGGAAAAACGAGAGAGAAAAAATGTTGACAAATGAATATTTCTTACTCAGAGGTGATTAGGTAGTACAAGCAATCACGTGGGCAATAACGATTCTTGGATCAATTAGAACGTCTAGCAAAATTCCGAAAAGCTTCTTGCTCGAGGGAGTAACTTACACCTCAAACGTTCTAAACGTTGTTTTCCGTTGACGCAAATTAACGACATAACTAAAAATAGTAACGGAAATCGAACACCCGCGATTTAATTGGCAATAAAAACGACGTGGACGGAAATTCGCAAAACAAGTGTCGAATATCAGAGTGAAAAAGACGACATTTTAAAACGTCAAGATTACCAGGGCGAGCTGAAATCCGAGGCAAATCGCGACTCGGAAATTCGCGATAATCGTCAGGAATATTTTAAACCGTGTATACCGGAAAATGTTTATACTCGTATTTTCGTCTTCCATTCCACGAAAATCGGATCCGAGTTTAAGCAAAAACACCTTCAAAACGGCCTCGCCAATGAGCAACAAGTAATTCAGGATCGTGCAGAAAAATAAAATAAAATCTAAAGGCAGTGAGTTCTCTTCGCTGAATCAGTGCTCCGTACGCCCAAATGTATAATTCGTGATTGTGTATGGTGTTATTGTTAATTCGTAGGTTCAGTGAAACAGTGAAACCACACAGCGGTGGTGGACCGTTCAAGTCGGATAATAGTGGCGAGACGGGATGGTAAGTGCGCCCTCTAAAACGGGGAAAAAATGCTGCACAATATTGCAGCGCCTACCCTTACTCTATTTATCTGTATCATTTTGAATTAATATATTGCATACATATATATATATGTATACATACACACAGATGTGAATCGCATAATATACGCGGGTGTTAAGGTGGTCCTTATTCAGGGTGTTGACGAATTTTTGCCAGATCATCCCCCAAATCAACTTTAAATAATTCGAAAACAATCGCCTAATTTTTTCAGACTTTTACACCGAATCTAAGATAGTCCGCATTGTGATCGAAGTTTCTTATGGAAATTAACATGGGTAAAACTTTTTTCTCGGTATACATTTTATTGCAAGAGTAATAATGTTCCAAGTAATCTGTAAACCGCGAGGTTTTGGTAAAGAATTAGTGCTACTATTTGGGAAAAAATACACATCGTCGTTCCAGGCAATCTAGACGAATTGCACAACCTCAAAACCTGACTATTTTTTTTTTTATTCAGAGGAAGTGCAATTCGTCTACATTGCCTCGTACGATGATGTGTATTATTTTTTTTCATATAGTATCACTAACGCCGACTAAAACCTCGCGGTTAAAGATTTTTTGGAACATTATTACTTTCACGATAAAATATATAGTGCGAAAAAAAGTTTTTCCCATGTCACTTCCATAAGAAACTTCGATCGAACTTGCTGTAAGAATCTGAAAAAATTTGGCGACTCTTTTTAAATGATTTAAAATTGATTTCAGTGATGGGGCGGTAAAAATTCGTCAACATCCTAAACAAGGACCACCCTAGTAGGTGTATATATATATGTATAAATATATTATGTCAACACACGCTACATTCACGATATTATACATTATAATACATATTTCTTAGCTTCGTACACATTCACATTATTTATATCTCAATGTGACTCTTTCTTTCTTTCGCTCTCTCTCTCTCTCACTATTTTTCTCCCCTTCCTCTCAAACGGTTTCGACAACTACATTTGTCGCTAAACTCAATAATCGTTTGCGTTTGACAGCTGTTTTTTTTTTTTTTTTTCAAATTTTCTCACCGTCGTCTGCTATGAAATGAAAAAGAATAAACCTAATCTAACTTTTCTGTCAATTTTAATTCAACGGAGACACATTTTTGTCGTATCAAGCTTTATAAAGCAAGATTCTCCGAGCGATCGTTTGTTTCTCAATCGAATCGACAAACTTGTCAAGCAGACGATTAAACGATGTGCGAGAGAAGAGAAATTACAGCGAACAATATCGAATGTAAATTTTCTCATTGAAAACTTGGTTCGGATTTGCTTGAATAAAATACAGAGTATCATGAACGTACATAAAATGAATTTTCAACATCAACGCACGGCAAACATTTTCACACTCGAAATAATAGCATGCGGGAATAATTCATCTTCATCGTATTATTAAGTCACATTTACCATGGATATTCACTTGGGATATTAATAGTAATAATAACAATATTGAATACAAACACATGGGTATGTTCACCGCAAATGAATATAGAATAAAAGGGAAATTAAATAAAAAAAAAAAGAAATGAAATAAAGTTTCTCGCCCGGCGTTCGTTTAGTTCTTGAATTGAAACGACGTGTAGAGATTAGAAGTAAAATTTACCTCTTATCATCCAAACACCTATCCTACTCTATGCAACTACATAAATTTTGTCACTTTCATCGCTATAATTTGAATGAAAAATTTTTAAAACTATCTAAACACCGTAGTTGCATGATGCACATTTAAAGCGTTCACTTATTTACAAACAATTTTTCCCAACGCTTTTGTAATCTCGTAAAGGACGATCAAAGCTAGGTACGTCAGAAAATAAGAAAGTCATTCTGTTTAAATTTGCAAAATTAAACGAATTTTTACCAATAAAATATACCGACGCTCGTTTGCAAATATCAGATACCCGCATTATCGATAACAATTATCCGATACTGATGACAAACACCAGTTTCCAACGCGGAAGACTCAACTCAGGGAAAGTATTTATATTTTAGTGAGAAAGATCGTTAAATCTTCTCCAAGAAAAATAATGTAGACGACAAAATCCAAGCTCTTCGTCCCCCTTTTTCTACAAATTCATGAATGAATCGTACATACACCGACAAACGATGAGTCTTGTTTTTTCCATACACCTGAATCGAATACTTAATACACAAAATCACTTACGATTAGTTAACTGCTTCTGTTGTCTCGTCTCTGTCTGCGTAAGCACTCTGCGATAGCTGGGCATGCAGTCTGTAATGAATGAAAATGCGTTAATACCGGTTAGAAGTAAAACGAATGGGAAAATAAAGGTTTAACCAGCTCGACTCCATTCCACTATATAAATCTACATGCCTTACGGGTTTATCGATCAAATGCCGAAAGAATATGAATATTGAAAACTGTGCAAAGAATTTAGTATTTAATCAACGTTTTTATACTCGGTTAAATGAGAATAACGGGAAAATTTTGGTTCGCCAAACTGTTGTTTCGAACCGCTATTGTAGAGAAACCGCCGGATCGACTGATTGTGAAAGGACAAGAAAAATAAAAAATTATCATCGATCAAAGCCATTTCATAAAATTAAAATTTTCAGATGAAACGCGATTCGATGCTACTTTTTAATGACAAAATTGGCAAAATATTACATGATTCTCTGCTGAGTGCGGATGTAGAAATTTGATAAATAATATTTGAAAATTCATTAAAAATCGATTAAAAATTAATTACAACTCAATTAGTAGGGTACGCGACGAACAAGATATCTCTTTCACAAGTTGAATTAAACGTGTTTCCTTTATTCTGGATTCCTCTCTCTCTTTTCCGTAAACTAAAAATGATTATGACATTATGGCATCCGCGCTCAGGCTTTGAAGTTGTCTATTACATAATACGTTCGTTTTTCATTTACAAGCTATCTGTCAGAAACTTTCTATTCTGGTATATTCCGATTTTGCGCCAAGTAAACAAGATTACAAATTTTTAGGTAACTCGAAATAAGAAAATTTGCAGAAATAAAAAAAAAGAAGGAAAAAAAAAAATGTACCAATAAGACGAAAGTAAAAAGAGATATTATCTCAGAATATTTCCTTTGACCGTCTAAATGTAAAGTTTATGTGTATTCAACGCATCGCTTAATTGTTATCTGTGTGTCTGTGCCAGTACCGTTTCTATTACAATTATTATTATTAAAATTATTATCATTAATTTTATTGTTATTATCACTATTGTATTATTTTTTGTTCCCACCATGTACTAGCTTTCAGTTATAATTTTTCTTCTTACCGCTGATTATTCTGGATTAAAACAATGTGTTCTATAGAACGAACTATCATTTGACTATTGCGTGTAACGATATTCAGACGATACTATGTGTTACAGGTTTTGGGGCATCTATCAACAATGTGTTAACAAAATTGGCCATATATCGATTGATAAATACATTGTTTTACTGCATTTATAAATGTGTGTAATTATCGATTTATTTGTGTTCACCACGCGACGATTGTAAGAGTATATTTGAAAAACCGTAATATCTTTTCGGGGAAAAATTTCCAAGACAATTTGCCAATTGAGTAATCTAGACGTACTCAAAAATCAGGTACGACGATTCAGTTCCGAACAGAATACATTGTTTTTCTTTACACTCTTACATCGTTGCCAAAGGGTTGCATGTAGATGGAGGTATATGTGTACCAGTGATAGCATGAAAGAAAAAGGGTTACATAATTGAGCATAGACACAAACGTATCGTCACTCAGAAATAACTCCATTGTTACAGGCTGACCCACCCGAACATTGTGCAGCTTTTGGAAACGTTCGAAGACAAGCACAAGGTCTACTTGGTAATGGAGTTGTAAGTGCAGTTGTAATAATGCGTTACCCGTAAACCCAGAGTCTTGTCGCGCGTTGTAATATCTAACGTCAAAAAAGAATATATCCCAACGTTTACTAGATTACCTCATGGACAGAAAATTTCTGGAACCATTGCTCGCAGTATTTTTCTGTTCTCCAATATGAAACACAAACAGCATGACCAATTGTGCTTTCTAACACTTTGAGTTACACATTATTGTACCTAGTCAACTTTTATAACAAGATAGTATTCTCTGGTTTTTGGGGTCGCTGATTACAAATATGAAAGCAAATTTAAAAAATTCGAGATAGCGGATCCAATATGGCGGATGAAAATTTCAAATTTGATCGTGTCCGGATACAAAAACTCTATGCACGGGATTTTGAGGTCAATAAGTGGATTCGCCATTCCGAGTTTTCAAAATGTGATTTCATATTCGTCATCAGCGACCCCAAAAACCCCTGGACAAAGTTTTTTTCTCCAAATTCGATCGAATTTGAAATTTTCGTCAGCGATATTGGATCCGCCATCTTGAGTTATTAAAATCCGATTTCAAATTTGTAATCAGCGACCCCAAGAACTTTTAATTTAGGTAAAACATATATATGTGAAAAGGGCATTGAAAATCTTGAGCATTGAAAATCTGTTAGTATACTATTAAAAATAGCAAAACACTGCAAAGAAATATGTTGAAAACTTCTCTAAGTATACAAAAAACGAATATAAAATAAGTGATAAGAATAGTTTTCACTATGACTCAAAGAGATAATGAAAGTCATTAACTAACGTTAGTAAAAATTTGACAATTCTCTGAAAGCAATGGACATACGTGACATACAAGACGTGTTGTACCGACCAATGTTCCCTGTAAATGTTGCGCTTAGAATAACAATGTCACATTCTCAAATGTAGATCAGAACGTTTGTCAGAATCGATATTGTAGCTTGAAGTTAAATTTTAATCAAAAACATATTAGGCTCTGGGTGTGACCGTCGAGTTGTCTGAAAATTGAAACACGACGGTTCGCGTCATGTATTTTATCGCATATCTTAGGGTCACCGGGGGAGAACTCTTCGACAGAATTGTAGAGAAAGGTTCTTACACAGAGAAAGACGCTTCCGGTCTTATACGACAAGTGCTCGAAGCAGTCGACTACATGCACGAGCAGGGTGTCGTTCACAGAGATCTGAAACCTGAGAATCTCCTCTACTACAGTCCGGACGAAGACAGTAAAATCATGATCAGTGACTTTGGCCTATCGAAGATGGAGGATTCCGGAATAATGGCAACGGCCTGCGGCACGCCTGGTTATGTCGGTACGTTTGAGAAATCTTGGACAATTTGAATTAATGTAAAAGATTTTCAGATCGCTTTTGACTGTAACAACGATTAACTCAAACCGTTGGAACGGGTCTGCGATCCATGTTCGATAAGTTGAAGGAAATCGGCACAAAATTCATAAAATCTCTTTTGTTTTCAGCACCGGAGGTATTGGCGCAAAAGCCATACGGCAAAGCCGTAGACGTATGGAGCATAGGTGTGATATCTTATATTCTATTGTGCGGATATCCACCGTTCTACGACGAGAACGACGCCAATCTGTTCGCCCAGATACTACGAGGTAATAGAGAGTGGTATACGGATTGACGAAAGACTCACCTAATGAACGATAAGAAAATTCATTTACAATTTCAGATGATTGCTCGATCAATAATCATTCTTTGTACACTAATCACTCATGGTTTTACTGATAACGATTAATCAAAAGTTTAATAATGTAAGCGCTTCGTTCCATTAATTTTTAAAACAAAAAAACATTGCGCATGTTCACGTGTGTTTGATAACAAAAGAAAACGTTTTTTTTTCGAATTACTTTGATATTTCTGTCCGTCCCAGTGATTACGTTTTGTTCTTGTCTTTTTTCTTTTACTCCTCTTGTATTATAAGTGTTATCTTCAAATTTTCCTTTTCTCTAACTTCGATCTCTATTTTCTGACCAAAATTTAACGAGATTAGCAATTACAAGCTTATAGCAACGAGCTAACCAGACTGTTGTAGGTGAATTTGAGTTCGATTCGCCGTACTGGGATGACATTAGCGACTCTGCAAAGGATTTCATTAAGAAATTGATGTGCGTTAACGTCGACGAACGATACACCTGCAAACAGGCACTGGCGCACCCTTGGTAAGTCAAAAAGAAAAGGTTTATATAAAAAAAAGAAAGAATCACAAAACAATATATTAAGCGTACCGATAAATTGACATGTATCGCAAAAATCAGCCCAACAAAGTAAATCAACTTGGCAAAACTAACCAAAAGTTAATAACTGGCCAAAAAGTAACCTTAAATTCTCAGCACGCCAGACACCCGTCGTTGTTCAATAGAGGCACGTATTCTCACCATCCCAAAGTAATCGTGAAACTTGGTAAAATAATAATAATTTCAGGATATCCGGAAACGCGGCGAGCAATAAAAATATCCATGGTACTGTATCGGAACAACTTAAAAAGAACTTTGCCAAGTCAAGGTGGAAGGTGAGTAATGTTGACAAGTTGATTAAAATGCTGATAAGTATATGTTTGCTCGCCAGGCCCGGTAGGAATGTCTCCCTGTTGTCTCATGGTTGCAGCAAGCGTATCACGCGACTACGGTCATCCGTCAGATGCAACGGCTAGCGCTCAACAGTGGCCTTCAGCAGCAGAAGGGTGTCCAAGGTTCGACCGGCCTTTCCTCCAGTGGAAGCAATTCAACGCAGCAGCGCCAAGACCCATCGTCCGTCAGTCCAAATATAAATCGTCATCAACAACAGCACAGAGCTCCGTTAGGACAGTCGACAAATTACAACTGAAGCCAATGCTGGAGGAGGTACAACAATCTAATGTCGTACCAGCTTTGTTGGTTCTGGCGACTCCAGTGACACCGTTATCTCTAAACGACTCTAAGATATATCACCGTAGTAAACGCTTCAAGTTGTTATGGTGCAGCACGCGAAGCGCTCTCTCAACATTGTTTCCAGCGAAAATATCGCATCTTAGAAAACATAAGAAGTGTAAAAAGAGTTGAACGTCTAACTTCGAACAATGTATGTTCGATTCATTCTGTTTGTTCTACATTCAATACATATAGGTACACATATATATATATGTATGTATATATACATAAATACATATATATATATATATGTATATTTTTTCTTTCAATCTGGATCTGATTTTTTCGAACAAAAATATCGCGACGACTTTTTCAAAGCGATTGGGCCGAAATATCAAAATCTTCTATCGTTGATTTGGAAAAGAAGAAACAAAAAAAAAACAGTATCGATGCGGTTGAAAAAAAATTAATCAATTGCTTGTCATTGTTGCAAGTTTAAGGGGAGCATTAAAAATTCAAGCGACCAATGATATAAATACATATACGCTTTCTACGAGATCTGATTAATGAAAATGAATAAGAAAAGCATACAAGTGATAATAATTGAAGGAAGAAACTTGTATTATCTTTATCTTGACGTTTTTCTCGAGCATAATGTCACTAATGATTTAAGTTATCTCTGTTCTTTTGTTTGTTTATAAATAATATATAAATATAGACATATAAATAAATAAATAAATATATATATATATACATGCAAATATAATATCTTCCACGTAATGCTTATGAGGAGAAACTGATTTCGATAAAACTAGATAAAATAATAATAATAATAATAATAATAATAATTCAAATAAAACAAAATCAAGGCTGGTTAAATTATTGTCAGTCTTTTTAAATGCAAAATTCAAGCATTCATGATAACTCTCTTTTGGTCACGGTGTCAACTAAATGATGAATAAATTAAAAGTATAATAATAAATCAAAATAAATGAACAAATAAATAAATTTACAAAATATCGCGTCCCTGGCCGGACGAAAGATAAAATGTGTTTTATTATCTTTATCACGTGGAAAAACTGCGCTCAATTATTGCTAAGAATTACACCTCTTTATATACTTACAAACACTTTCTGGCCCAGTAGAAGAGATAGAAATAAAAAAAAAATAAAAAATAAAGAATAACTCAATTATCGATCCTCAAAACGATACAATTGTACGCAAAAATTTCAGTTGCAATTTTTAAATTCTAAAGCACACGAAATGATTTGTTCGTTCCTTTTTTCGGAAACGCGATATCGTACTAATATCGACATATATATATATATATATATATATATATATATATACACGTATTGACACGAGTTTATTAAAAGAAAATGAAGTGAAATATCGGTCGGTAAGATAGCAAATAAATAGGCAAGTTAAAAGAAAGAAGGTACGCAGCTTGAACACGTGAATTTGTTTCTAATTCAAAAACTGTGTCAAGTACGTTTTTTAAAACTCAACTACCAATGCGAAATTGTACTTTAAACAAAGCGACAGCATTAGACTCAGCGATTTTCAAAAAAAATGCAGTCGAGCTGCGTACATGTTCTCTTAAAAGTAGTTACGTATTTCAACGATAAAAACGATGACGTTTAAAAGATCTGTAGATTTTGTGGTAAACAATTAATGATTTCCTAGTTATTATTATTATTATTACTTCTACTTTCATAAATATAAGAATAATCACTGTTGTTATTATTATTATTAACATTATTTGATGATACAGACTTACTTGTTACTTAAAGAGTAGAAAGGATGAAAGAAAAAAGGAAAGTGATCGTAAATGTCGACAAGTCGTTACTTATAAACGTCATTCGCAATGCGACACATAATAAGGCCTCCACGCTATACTTTATTGTATAATATTAATTAGTAAATAATTCTATAACCTGCGCACAAACTATTTGCAAGACAACTAGAAGTGCACCAATTTACGGCGTGCGCACACACCTAATATTAAATATACGAACACCGTGTGAAGTCGGCAGAAAATACTGACTTTCATTTTTACTTAGTGCTTATTAATTCTTTTTTATTGAAAATTAATATGCGATAGTGGTGATAAATTTCTCTCTCGACTCTCTGTTCGGCTCACTTTTTTATTTATGTTGGTCGTTCTGTATATTAGCGGCATTCGGAGAACGTTCAGACCATAAACAGCGAAATCTACTTCGTCTGTAATACGAGATTAGTTGTATTACTACTCGAATGAAAAGTTTTTCAAAGGTCTGCGTATTCCTTCTTAACACGACACTGCTCTGCATGCAAAACTGTTTAAACGTACCTGGCATATTGCATATTGTGCGATGCGAATAACATGTCTCAATTTAAATATGAAGAACTCTTCTTGTTCATCGTTAAGCTTCGTTTCCGAGTAAAATTTACCTCTTTGAAACATGAGAACGAGCTTTGACGCAATGCATCTATACAAAACAGTTAATCCGTGAATCGATTAATGATAATCAACTGCACGATTATCCCAATATTAACCTGATGTCATTATGATTATTGTTCATTTATTATTTTCAAAAACGAATAGAATTCTTTTGTGAGAGAAACACGGACAAAGACAAAAAAAATTACGAATGATTGGTGAAAAGGTGGATAAAAAAATAAATAAAATAAATCGATATATAAATGAATAACTATATTATATAAATTGAATGGCGTTATAAATTTTGAATATAATAGTTTATAGAGAGTACACTTGTATATGTATGGGAAATTCCGTGCCAATTTAAATTGGGAGTTGTCAGTTTTGTTGTTTTGTTCTTTATTTTAATTTTTTTTTTTCCATTTTTTCTTTTTCTGCTCATTATTGCATAACAATAATAATAATACTTCAGTGGGGAAAAAACCAACTAAAATGTTTTTATTTTTATTTATTCATTGTTCTTACGCATCGCACAATTGACAAGACACTCACAGGTAAATAAAAAATGCAAAAAAGAAATTAACAAGCAAACTTGGGGGGGGATACTAGTAAATTACTGTTGCCAAAAAATAACATGAAGAAAAAGTATTAAATTCAGAATTTGAAAGATTACGAAATGCGTAATAAGACCCAAATGAAATCAGTCTGGAAGATCCTGTATATACGTACCCAAAGTATGTGTACAAAGAAATATTAAAAATTATTTTGATATTTTTTTCAAATTAAACTTGTTAAACTTTTCGCGCAAATGAAGTAACCGTTGGGGGGGGGGGGGGGGAGGCTAAAATAAATATGTAAATATGAATAAATAAAGATATTTGATGAAAAATAAAATGTTTATAATAACGGAAGGACCGAGAAAAGAATATATATATATATATATTATGCTCGTTTTAATAACTTTTACGTTCGCACTTTTCTCCGTAGATAATATAACAACAATAATTTATATACATATAAATATGTATATAAAGATCAATGCATTATACGTATAACGATAGTAATAATAATGATAATTGTTATTAAGTATAACGTAAAAGATATATATATATATATATATATTAACAGAAGAAGAAAAAAAGAAAAAAAAAAAAAAAATTGTAAGTGCAGCTGATTAAAAGTTTGCAATTTTGATTTTGATTTTTGCTATTCAATACAAACGGATCATAGCACGCAGTTATATTAATTAAGAGCCTACCACTACAGTGGACGCAGATATTTTTACGTAGATGTATAGAATATCAACTGTTCTTGTTATAAAACGATAACAATTATATCGTGTATATATATATCTCTCTCTCTCTCTGTCTCTCTTTCTCGAGCTAACTGCAAATATTAAATCTTATGGGTGGGAGTAAAAGTATAGAAAGATCAAAAAATAGAAGGAGCATAATGTTGAATTTTTTAAGAAGCAAAAACTTAATTCAGAGAATTTTTAAAGTTTTGGCAAGCCGAAGTACGGAGAAGTAAAACGATAAAAAGGACAGAATATAGAATGCCAAAATATAGAATCGTCAGAATTTTTCTCAATAATATGAAATCGTTTACAGATTTTAGATTCTGTGATTCTACGCTTGACCTTTCTGACTTTACGACTTTCTATATTTTTAATTTTCCATACTTGAATGTTCTAAATTTTAATAACGCTACGAATTAAATTTTCACGTCTTTGAAAATTCGATATTTTTTTCCTTCTACCAATCCGCCGTTCTATTATTTCATCACCACCCACCCAATCTTATTCACAAAAATATTCTCCACTCCCAACTATTACCGCTAACTACTATTGCTAACCAATGTGAAAAGAATCTTTTAAATCAAACGATTTTCTTGATGGTAATTCATCGAATCGTCAAGAATTGAATTACCTATACATACTTATATGTATATGTATAGATAAATCGATGTCTCTATATATATATATTTATATGCATTTATGTATATGTACATAGAAATACCTGACTTTAATTATGCTATATACATATATACATACGTATATAATTTTTAATTCAACGATATATCCAAAAATAATGTACTTGTACACATTATACACGCAAACAAACACACATACACACCACACATATGTGTACATATGTTGTTTACGGGACACTATTTCATAAATAATAATGATGATGATGATGATGATGATGATGATGATGATGATGATGATGTTCAAGTAACCAGATCATTAAAGAATGAAATAAATAAATATCATTGATTTATAGGAAAATTAATGAGGTTGAAGTTAGTAACGCTGACGTAATGAAACATCGAAGTAAAAACCATCATTCTGCAACTTTTAGAATATATTTCGGCAAGTTCAATTTGGAAAACGTGCGTTTGTTACAAGATTGAAGTACGTAACGTTGTCCTAACGAAACATCGTGCAAAAATCACTATTTTCTTATTTTCACAACTTTCAAGGAACTAATATTTCAAAATACCGAGTACGTCTTGTTATATTACAGTTCACTGAATTTCAAACAATTCGAAAATCGCAAAATGACGGTATTTCCCAGGTATGAATCGTTACGATAACGTTACTAGCATTAACACGATTGTTTGTCAACGATATATCACGATCTACCAAATCTCTGATGTTTCTGAAGTAGCGAAGAAAATAATTCTTCCAATTACGCATTGTTACCATAAAGTTACGAATATGAACTTTACGATAACGCCAAGAAAATAAGAAAGAACGATAAGGAAAAACAGAAAAACATTGCCTCCTCTAATTGTCGTCAACAATTTGTTAAGCGAGTCACCTTGAAATAAATCAGCGCAGCTTGATCGCCAGGAGTCGCAGTGCATTATGTTTCTCACCAAATTTTTCAATCGACCGATTACTAACTATTGTTCACTATTTTCACTATTTTCACTAGTATCACTATTTTCGCGAAAACAGTCAGAGCGAATTTTATGCGAGAGAAAAATAAAACCCGCAGGGCATAATAAAAATGACGGCAAAAATCGTCCTCGAGTAGGTAAAAGTTTAAACGAATATAGAAATTGTAATATAATACAAGTTTATTAAAGATCGATTCGTTCGCATAACAACATGGAACAATCTTCATCCAAATGACATATGACATACAATTTATAAAATTAATTGTGTATAGTGTTTTTGAGTTTACAGATGTTTATAAATATTATATACATATACAAAATGCTTCACTGTTTCGATACATAATTTACACATATATGTGCGAGAAGATAAATTCGTATTGACATAATTTTACAGTCCATCTAATTATTATCGCCACGAACATGGAATTTTACACAATAAATTTTTCGCATCAAATTATTTGGTCAATTTTGATGTTACGATGAACTTTTTTGAAATCGAAATCGAATCTTGGTTGCTATATTTTCAACTAATAATGTGATTTTGAACCACTCCGATTACCGCATATCACAGTTTCTATCTTTCATTATATTAATATTTTATTTCAGACCTTCTCAATTCATTGACTGTGTGAATAATGCGGAAAATAATTTTTTCACTAAAACTTGGAATATTTGTTACGCGTCGTATAAATCAATTTTCAAGAATTGTTTATTCCCTCCGATAAAAAAATTGTTAATTTTGGATCTCCCAAAATCGTAAAATAAAAAAAAAATAAAAAAAAATAATAATAATAATAATAACAATAAATACTAGTAATATGCACAAGGTAATGTATATTCTAGATGAAATATTCGTACCTACGAATATAAATATATAAATATAATATACGGATAAGTATACCTATTTATACGGATTACGATTTTCCAGTTAAAATTTGGTTTTTGAAGAGAAAATTATACAATAAGAATAATAATAATAATAATAATAATATTAATAACATTGATAATCGTTACTCGTGCGATACTGAAATAAATATCATACCGACCTCGTGTTGTAAATTGTCAAAATTTCAACTGTAAAAGGTATTTGTATATGTATATACGCGGACACACGGGCGCAGTAATACGATGATACATAACATACACACTAGAATGGTTCTTGAAAAACTAATTTATGAATTTCGAATGTCTCAACCACCGAATCGGCTCCAAAGGATTCAAAAATAATTCCCAAATTTTTTAAGATTTTGAAATCTTTAAATTTCGAGTCATCATACGTAATCAGCGATCCAAGAAACCCTCCTCCATCAAATTTCATCAAAATCTGTTTGGCAGTTTTACTGTTCCCTTGAAAAGGGTTAAATGGGAAAATCGACTCTCTGGCGGCGCAGGTTAAAGTTGAGATAAAACTCTGAAACAATTAGAGAATCGTTGGTGAATTATTTGGAGCCAATTTAGGAGGTGAGACCGTCGCAGTTCAAAAATAATTTTTTTTTTATGACCACCCTAGCCACACACACACACACACACACAAAAGATGCCATAGATTAAATGATTCATTAACTTTGAACGTCAAAGTTGGAGCACCTTTCGAATATAATCAATAATTATATCCGAAATATTGATTTAACGAAAGGTAAACAAGAATGCAATTGAAGGATCAAGGAAAAAAAAAAAATCACCCATAAGCGTAAGTTCTATATAAATGCTATTTGACGTAAATGCATTCAATTTATCATATCAAAATATTCAACATCGAAAGGTTGTACATATATACAACACGTTATGTTGTTTTACGAAGTTTTGGCCCCTGTAGCAATTGGACGAATCGGGGTAAAAAAAAAAAAAAGATGAATATACTAAACTATACAAGTACCGATGTTAGCAACGTACGATTACAGTCGGATAGATTTAGCTAATTATTTACAGGTCAACAATCATTCATAACGCATGTAACGGCAAGTGACGTATAGGAATCTATGATAACAAGGTAAGCATTTTATTTTTTAGATACTTTTTACTCTCTCACATGCTTTCCAGACGCGTAACTCACCGAACGTTAAATGTAACGATGGAAAAAGTTTCGAAATCGTTATTATAATTTGTATAAATTTATCAGTACGGACATGACGAAATTAAATTTTTCCCCATTTTGACGAGTCCGACAAAAAGCGAATGAACAAAAGTTCAACTAGTACGAGAGAAATGAATCGTGTTATTGCTTATGCGTACAGAGATTATGAGCGTTAGTACCTCTTGCTGTTCAATTTAATTTTCAACCGTCGTAAGCATTCAACGCTTCCTGCAATTTGTTGACAATTTTTTTATAAAAAGCGATCTGCTCGGTTAGATGATTTTTCATAGCTTGTTTGATGTGGACCTCGCGTTCCATTTGAAAATGTGTTTCCTCTGCCATCAGAGCTCTGGCTATTACGTCGGTTCGATGCGAAAGTTCTCGTAATTGTTGCGGCTCCATTTTATGCTCGCTGACTAGCCTCTCCGAATCCTTTCGCTTCTGTACGGCGCTCTGTGTGATGACGTTATCAAGAATTACCAAAATTCGAGTAACAAAAGGAAGAAAAAGAGGAAAAACTTGACTCCTAACTCACCTTGTGTATGCTAATAACGTCGGGGAAACTGCTAATTATTCCTCTATAAATATGAAATTTATCGCCAAGCGGTTCCCAGTCAAATTTCGGTTGTTCCTCGTACAATTTTCCAATTTCGTTGTAAGCATCTCCCGTTACTTTTAAAGCGGAATTCAGTATACCTCTACTATTATCGTCGGCGTCAAGAGCAAAACCTAAGGATGTAAAAGACTGGGCAATTTTCTGAAATTCTCTCTTGTACAAAACCTGGTGTTTCTTTGACTGGTCAACAGCCATTGCCATAAAGTTTTTAACGACCGGATCAAGTCCGTTGATAAATTTGGCAAAAGCGTCATTCTCTATGTCGACTTTAACCGGATCCAAAGGTGTGTCCGGACACTGAAGTACGTTGAAGTAATTCACTCCCAACAGTTCGTCTTTTTCCGCCTGCCGTTTTCCAGCCTTCCATCGTTTCTCGTCTGTGCAAGTCATAAAATGTTCCCATACTCGACTGCGACATAAAACCGGATGTCTACAAACGTAATCGACAAATTCTTGAAGCTGAGTTCTACGATGCTCTATAAACTGTTCCTCGTAACGACCGGATATTTGTTTATCCGGCAATGGCGGTATTGGAATAAAGCAGTATTTTTCTTCCAGTCTTTCGTGTAACCAATCGAAGTGCTTGTATCTCCTCGACACTTGTATATTGTTAAACTGCAATTGAAACGAAAGTTTATTTTCCCTTCAGGTTTGTCAATTTTTTTTTTTTTTTTTTTTCACTGTTATCCCAATGAATGTAACTTGAATTAAGCTTTTTTAGCACCACAAAATTTCGAGAAAAATAATAAAATGCCCGAAGTGTTGTTGTAGTAAAATAAATAAATAAATAAATAAATAAATAAATAAATACATAAATAAATTACGCAAAGTCCAACTTGCTACCAATACTGAAATTTTTTCTGTAACCAAACGAAAGTGATCCATAATATTGGAGACAAAATATTTGACCATACATTCATATCGAACAAATTAGCTTTCGTACCGTCGGTGTCAACTGGTAAACAATGAAGCTTTTGAGTCCCTTGAGCTTAGACTCTTTCTTAGGTGAAGTAACGACGCAATTGTACGTATCTATAGCCGGCACCCACACACATCGTCTCTCTTCATTTTCCTCTATAAACACTCTCTCGTTATCAGGTACAACGACTATTTTTGTTCCCATTAAAAAACTGTCTTCCCCCGACTTGATGAGGGTTGAAAATTTTGTATTCTTTTTAGGGACGTTAGATATCGGTCTTTCCGATATGACTGAGTGAACCGTATGCGTTGAAATTGAATCCGCGTAATCCGGATATACCGGTTGCGACGACGGTTGTACAGCCTGTTGTGGGTGATGCTGTTGTTGATTGACAGGAGCTGGCGTATCGTGACCAGCTTCCGAGTCATCGTCCCAATCGTCATCCCAATAATCCCCCGTACCCTGTTGCGACGACGTTGTACTGCCTGAAATAATTTGTACCAAATCTTCATACGCTACATTTTCCTTTTGAATTCACGTACTCTATATTTCATCCCCATAAACGACGCTCAGTTAATGCGAATGTCATAGTTATTTAAATCAAGTTCTCAGTGCGGTTATTTCAGACAAAGAGAGAATAACCAACTCGACTGCTTCGCGTGATACTTTCATGATAACGACTGGTATGGAATTACAAGCCACAATGACACAGCTGCCGAGAATTTATCAGAAAAAATATTTCAATCGACAGAAGCATTACTAAAGGCATTTTATCAGATAATCCAATTTAAACTTTCAATCAACACCGACATGCGGAATGTGAAACAACTATTTAGAATACAATTTACTCAGAAACTAAATGAATAACATGGTGGAATTTGTTCTCGGAAATAAATTCCCTGACCTTCCTTGAACAGTTGTTCAACTTTCCCTGACTCAAGTTCTTATTGTCTTCGATAGTTCTACGAATCCCCAATTCTTCGTTTCAGTTCAATATAAATTCATCAGGAAATTCAACAACGTCAAGAAAAATCACATGAAAACACATCGAAATATATATATCATACATATATGTATCATATATGCTGAGCGGTTCTGTTTATAACTCTGAAAAGTTTCACTTCTGTCATGTGTGATTGCCATACATGTTTTGAAATAATGAACGAAATTAAGAATTTTTTAATTTCCTTTCGTGCCATTTATTAGACGTTTGGTCATCTTTTTTTGACCACTGAACAAATTTGAAATTCCCCGTCATTTCCATGATTCCCAGACCAACTTTTTTCCCCCGACATTTCCCGGTTTTCCCTGACCGTGGCCACCATGAATAAGTATTTCAAGCGAATTAATACTGTATGACCAAAGAATGATTCATCAGTTTCTTCGTTCACAATGCTTTGAATTGTACATCCCACCAACATTTTAAATCATGGTTTATGTTCAACTTTAGTAATTTGCAACAGTTGATCGCAATCCAGTCAAACTTTTGATAACATTGCCTCAACTTTTACACATTTCGACTGTTCTAAATCGATTCAAGTCAATTTGTTGCAAGTAGAGTACATGTTTTGTACCTGTCATAGGAGGCGCGGAAGCATTGGGATCAACAGGCTGTACATAAGCAGCCGGAAAGAGTCCAGACTTTCCACTCTGATTAACGCCCTCGCACCATCCATCTCCAACGTTAGCTCTGATGACGGTTAAAATTTGGCCAGCATTGATGGAGAGCTCGGCAGTCCCTGGCTCTCCAGTAAAGTCATACAGGGCTTGTACCTACGCGGGATAATTGCACAAATAAAGAAAAGCAGCATTTGAATAATTGTGTTTTTACAATGCTAGGAAAATATGAATCGAAACGACAATGGAAGCGATAGATGTAAAATGAACAATCGAAACAAGTGGATTAGTGAATGACAAAGAGTAGAAAATTTACTGCATTGCTTTCTTTTGAATGTTGTTCAAACCACAATTATCGAGATTAACAATGTGTTAGAAAGAAAGAGAGAAAAATCTAGAACAAAATATCCTTTTTTTATTCTTTGTGAAACAAAAACGAACAGATGAGCACAATGAGTCATAGAGGCAAGGATTAATCCGATTATTCATAGTACGAACAGAGTGCAGTATGTTGCATGTGTGTGCATTTCACTTTCTCTGCTTCCTTAGTCTTTTTTTTCTTAATCCAAATACTCACCTGATGACCCTCCATGTTGCTAGTGTCACCAGAACCTCTTAAACGTCAGTTGAAACGAGTTGATAAAATGTTTTCGCGGCGTTTTTTATTCGCCAGACCGTTTATATCAGTCGCACTTTGCCAACATGACTATCTAATCTAATGACAATTCGATCATCGTAACGTGTCGCGACGTTGGTTGGCTCACGGTTCACTTGTAATCAACTTGTTTTACGGAGATGGTATGTATACTTACCTATAACTGCTCCCACTCAACTATATGTATAAGTACATACACACATACGTATATGCAATGCGATACGTGTATTATTACGCATGCTTGCCTACCCGAAACTATATAAACACATCAAGACGTGACAATAACACCCTCCGCTGAGTGGCGCTGATGTGCCGGCGGTCGATTTCTCAAATTGTGAAAATATATTTGGAAAAATATTATTTCGTCTTAGTCTTGATTCAAATTATTCAATCACTTGCATTGGCAATTTCACTCTCACACGCAATAGTAAAATCTTTTCCTAACGAGGACTAATCACGCGAGTATTTCAGGCATGTGAGCTTTTGCCCAACCATGAACTATATAAACTTTTCTTCAACCACGAACTATAGAAGCATTCGAGAACGGGCTCATCGCGGGGATGCCCAAAATTCCAGGTAGTCTCGGAACGAAGCTATATTAAGGCCGTATTCGAAAATTGACTGACAGTACTGTCAGCAATCTTTCATCTCTTTTGCGCTGCCGAGTTCATGGAAAGCTCTGTTTCTGTCCTAGGGAATTTTCAGTACTGGCAGTCAATTTACAAACACGGCCCAAGTCCACGCGCATAAGGCGTTATGAAACTTTACAAGTAATTGTTTTGTAGTTTGAACAATTGCGGACAAATGCGGGAATCGTGTCGTTAATGCAATTTCCGGCCCCTGTACTTTTGATAACAGTATCGGTGAAAAGAAGGAGATAGCATCGTGAATAAGCAATCAAACTTACTCAACTTCTTTTTAATAGTGTTATTACACAATTTTAGGCCTATTATTCAATATACTAAGAGAACATCTTGGAAGTTAACACTCGGTCAACGCCGACTCGGCACCACTCACGTTCATCATCTGTTTTTCGCAGGCTGGCCATCCCATATTCAATTTTAAACTGCGAAAGACCAAAAAATAATTGCATCGACGACGACGACGATTATGTTTTCGTTTTATGTATGGGGCATTTCCTGTCAAATCGTCCATGAATTTGAGTTTTTGATTCCATGGAAATTTTTATGGGTGATCACACCTAATGTGATGAGGTTTAAGGAATTTTTTCGATTTTCGGCCTTTCGCAGTTTAAAATTAAATATGGGATGGCCAGCCTGCAAAAAACAGACGAAGAACGTGAGTGGTGCCGAGTCGGCGGTGACCGAGTGTTAACTTTCAAGATATTCTCACAGTATGATAGTATTAACATTCTATGAAATTCGTTAAAATTTCACGAGGTTGAAGGTAGTATCGTTATGGTAACGAAACGTTGAGAAAAAATGACTATTTTCTCATTTTTAGTGATTTTGAGGGAACTAGGATTAAAAAATATGAGAATATTTCGTTTTATTACGGTTTGCTGAATTTTGAAAAGTTCGAAAATTACGAAATAACGGTGTTTCCTCAACATGAATCGTTGCAGTAACGTTACTAACTTCAACATGATAAAATTTCAACCGTCAGGTTTCACTCTTTTGTTTTACTGAACTAGTCAAGCAACATTCGGCTGATAATGGCTGCCAGTTACAGTTTTATACTATCCATAAAATCAACCCGCATAGAGCACGATTACTAAGAGAAGATATATAAATTCCAAATTTCGGTCGCTCAAAAGTGTAAAATATGAGACGGGTGATTTAATATATTATAGACGGGAGGCTTTAGGATATTAGCAATAAGATTAAAAGATTCACATGCGAGACTCACCCATCGCCAGATTGTCCATGGAAACGTTAGCTGACCCCGTGGAAGTGGTCAAGTCCGATGGATTGTTCTCAATTTTTCACCCACTTTCACGAATTCACTTCATTACATAACCGTTACGTACTTGTTCCAAAGACGAATAAGCAAGATTTAAGAACCTTCTAAGCGACCGGTTCACTGATCATTACTATAGGTTATTTTCGAAATAGTACCATGAACGCAGATGATGCGAAAAAGAATCGAAATTCGGGCACACGCGAAAAGTGATACAAACTGAGTCAAAATCTCGATTGTGATTGTGACCCCCCCCCCCAGCAGACAAGAATCAAATAGGATTGCGAGATTGTTTAATGAAGCCAACTTCACATTAATGCACTAACGTTGCTGTGAGACAAACACACTGATTCTAAATTTTTCGAACCCGAGGTAAAAAAATGTTGATTGTCTTTTTGTCAATGTTGAATAATCATCTTGAAGCCATGTGCATTTACTGATTTGACGCATATCTTAGAAAGAAGAAATTCGAACATAATTACGTACATCCACGACAGTTTAGTTGCCCGAGTAAATGAATATTAAACGATGAAATCAAACATGCCGACTTGAGTAGCTAACACGTGAAGACCATGCGGTCAACGTTCCACGAAGTTCTGTTTCTGCGTTCGGCAATTTTAATGTCTTAAATCACGGCGATCACTCGATATTTTCAATACGGCTGCATTTATCAATCACCAAATTCACTTTAACGAGAATAAACCGGCAATTCACACGCATATCACTCGCAGCGAGACAAATATTCGACCAGCGATGACTCGAAACCAAAATGGCAGCGCAATCATTCGTCAATTGTTCTAACGTTACGTCAAAGAAGCCGCCAAACCGTTAACAGGTTAGCCAAATGCCATTTCGGAAAAAACCCGATCACCGAATCGACTGATCGGTGGTCGTTATTTCGTACCATTTTTTGCAATCCACGAATATCAAAATTATTCAGGTCTGTACTCGATTTTAATGTTTATGAAAAAAATTTGAGAACGGCTACTATTCTTTTCGTCAGTCTCTTGATGACGGTTTGATGCTCTGTGTAACCAAATAATTCGACACGATCGAGGTAATTTTATAAATACTCACTACAAGTCTCATCAGCGGCAGAAAATTATTATATGTGTTAAATACTCTGATTTTAATGAATTTCTCACAACGTGAATATTAATTTTGACGAAAATTCGGACAAACTGAAGTGAGCACCGGAGCACACGTGTTTCATTTGAGGATAGAACTGGTTGTCGCGACCACGGTTACATACAGGTCTTGCAACGAACGTGGTGGGGGATAGTCAATTCACGTCCGAAACAAAAGTACAACTTATGGCTACATGAGCGGCGTTACGAGTTATTCATAAGCTTATTATTATTATTCGGCGGAACCCTACCAATCTTTTTAATATTCATACACAGATAACCTTACGTTGCAATGTTACTCATATGCCTATGAATAACTGACACCGCTGCGTAGTGGCCAGTAGTGGCAAAAAAAATTTGGACAATAACGCGGCTACCCCCGCCACTCAAATTTCAGTTCGCTGCAAGACCTGCCGTAGATTGTCCGCACTGATTGACATGTACCGATCTTTTGCTTCCCAACAGCCGGACGAAACTAATTTTCACCGCATTTATAGCATAAGCGCCATCTATAGGATCTACAGATTGGTAGCAATAAAATCATGAGAAGGCACAGGATCGAGCGACGCTTCTATTTGTCATCGGGTTTGTGATACAAGGCGTCGCGATCGTATGTAGAATTAAAATAAATTATTCCATCACTCCATGAAGCTATGAGACAATTGAAATATTCGAAATATTGTTTCCAAACTATCGTAAGAGTGACATGAAACAGTAACCTAGTGATAAAAATCAGTTTATATAGAAGGCTACCAAGTGGATTGTTACCTCATGTGATAAGCAACCGGTTTTTAGTCGAAGTGAAAAGATCATAGCATCTCAAGTTAACTGAAAACTAATATTGTCACAATTTAGGTTAAAACCGCGCGAAGCGCGTCTTTGAGCGATTCGACCCGGTGGAAATTAGTGACAAACAAAACCGTCGAGTTCCGCGTTTAAAATTAATCCAACTACTTGTTATCTCCGTACAATTTGAACGATGAAAGAGGTTATGTAAATATTCAAGCAACAACCGTCCTCACCGCCTGTAATGCGAGCCGCGAATTGTCGGAGGAGGTTCTGACCCTCATGCGGCATCTTCGTGGTATGGTTCTCTACTGTTTTTTGCTAAGGAGAAGCTAATTGTTATGTAAGTATAAAAAAAGAAGAACGACCAAACACAGATAAACAAATGAATACAGTCTCTTCTCATCGCCCCGATCAATTTTTACTTCTGACTTGGGTTTAATCAAAACTAAATAACACATCTCGTTACGTTTTGGAATACCTATTACAGGGCTGACCAGGATTACGATATGGGCCCTGCCACGGAGATGATGGTTACTGATTTTGACGACGAAAGAACACTTGATGAAGAAGAGGCTCTAGAAGGCAGCGAAGACTCTCATAACGAATTATCTAACTTACAAAAGGTACGCTCTCATCTGTTGTACAGTATTTGAACCACGCAATTCTCATCCACTTAAGCCAAGGTTTGGATAGAAACTCTGGAAGAAGATAAAGAAAGAAATGAACAAAACGCACAGAATCTCATATCTTACACTTTGACAACACTCAAACTTCAACTTATCTATTGATGATATTCTCTTATTATTCTCAAAGAATTGTCTCTATCCACTTTGATCTAGATACATCTCTTACTTTCTCAAAGAACAAATATATCAATTTTTATCAATAGATCTTGTGAGAAAATCAGAGTATTCCTGTTTCTAACATATTCGTGGCTTCAGCTCTGAAAGACTGTAATTGTAAATAGAAGTAAGTCAATTGAAAGCTGTGGTCGACAAAATTGGAAACATGATATCAGAATTATTTTTATTAAAAATATTTTTCTGCTCTCATTTCCCATTTTTCAATAATTTTTCCTAGGTCAATCACGAAAATTTCATGCCGATTGAAAAACCGTTGGAAACCTTGAAAAATTTCATTTGGAATCAATTTTATCTTCCGATTATAAAAAATTGCGAACAAGATTACTAAACCTAGGAAATAAATTTTGAAACACTTTTTCCTGCTTGTTTCTGCATTTTCTAACAGCCACGTAATATGACAATAATTAGGTATTTGAAATAATACACAATTTACCCATTGAACGTGATGTTATTTCAAGCATTTTTATCAATGTTAGATTGACCTTGAAAGTCAGAGATATTTTAGACAATCGATATGGAGGCATATCATTTTTTGTAACATCAACAATTGTTTCGGAAAATCGGGACAATATCTAAGGAGAAAAAATGTTCAAGTAATTTTTCAATTTACTCGACGTTGACAAAAAATTTAAATTTCTCTCGAGACTTGATTCACTGCGGTGTCCGTATTGCGACACCATTATACAATACATTATACAACCGTAACGAAGAATCATTGAAAGCTTAACGGAAGTTGATTGTGAGACTTCAATCAAGGCTCTGTCCACAAGCCAAATGCAAAGTTCGCATCTCGAAAAATCAGGAATGAAAGAATTCCTCTTTGAAAATCGAAGCTAGAAACTGCACAAGTCAATGGTTCAAAGAAATTTCTAACAGAAAATATAGCGTGGAAAAAAAAACGCGTCAGACCGGAAAACCTGCACACCCGAAAAAAAAAAAATAATTAACAGGAAGGAGACATGCCGTTGAAGGATTTACTCGCCATGTACGGATACGGAGATCCATCAACGGAGAATTCCAACAGTTCGGATCGCATGATTCTACCAACAACGGGCTGCGACAACGAGGTTGACGCACAGTCCTCGGACAAAGGAGACGCTGACGAAGATGCGGATGCGGATGCTGATGCGGACGACGACGAGGAAGACGCAGACCCAATGGGCAACGAGCCGGACCTGAAGCAGTTTTATACAGAAATGGTGAAAGCCGAAGAGGCTGGCACGATAGACAGAGAAGGCATCGGGGGCAGTGGGAGCGGTGGATCGTCGAGACTTCTGCGAAGTGTTTCACGTCCTCAGAGCGAAGAAGAAGAGGATGACTGCGATTACAGTCCCGACGAGGACGAGTGGAAAAAAACAATAATGGTGGGGAGCGACTACCAGGCTGCGATACCCGAAGGCCTCTGCCGCTACGACGACGCTCTCCCATATGAAAATGAAGATAAAATGTTATGGGACCCGAGCCATATACCGGAGGAAGAGACCGAGGAGTTTTTGGAACGCGCTCAACTTTCGGCTGCTAGGGGAAGTTCGATACCGGCTGGCTCGCATGTAAGGGACGACGAACAAGCTCTGTATCTACTTTTACAATGCGGATACAATTTGGAAGAGGCTCTGCGGAGGCGCAGAATGAACGTTGTTCCCTCTACGGATGCCGTCAGTTTGTGGTCCGAGGAAGAATGCCACAACTTTGAAACCGGACTTCGGACTCACGGAAAAGATTTTCACTGCATTCAAAAGTGTAAGGTACGTATCAGCGATTGGTTTTCATAGATTTTACAGGACTAAATGTATGTGATTTGATGGCGGAGGGGAGTCGCGAAGAAAATTTTTTCAATGCACTTGACCGAGGGTTTTCATTTGGGCAATAATGATATGCTGAGATTTTACACCCCGAAGTGAATATTTTCTTTCTGACTTTTATCTCTGCTGTTTCTTGCGACGAGTTGTAACGATGGTTTGCGAATGATCTGAATTTCCAGTCCTGTAGAATCTTCCATGATTATTTATACACAAGTTGACAGAGAGGAAGCTAACGAACAAGTGTTGGCTTCAGGTGAAAACGAGATCGGTGGGAGAACTAGTACAATTCTATTATCTATGGAAAAAGACAGAAAGGCATGACATTTTCACTTCCAAGGCTCGCATAGACAAGAAGAAGTATTCTCTCCATCCCGGCATCACGTGAGTATTTACTCCTCCCGTTGAGACAGAAAACCCTCTTTTCGAATGAATCAAAAATTGCCAATATTATAAACAAGCAACATGAGCTTGGCACACGGCGAAAAATAGTTACCCATGTCAAGTTTATTTGAGGTACAAGTTTTTAAATGTATTCACAGAATTTAATTGACTACAGAACAGCTTCCTAGTTGAATGTCAGGGTTCGCACGCACAGGGAAAACCAGGAAAAATCAGGGAATTTCTTACAGTAGGGAAAGGTCAGGGAATTTCGAAAACAAGACGAGAATTTTCAGTCTGTCAAAAACAAAAAAATTATCTTTAAAATTTTTTTTAGTTGCACGACTTCATACATTCTATGTAAATATATTACTAATTATAATTATAATACCTAAACTTCTTTTGTTTCTGTAAATTGATAGTCAGATAGTAAGATATTTACAAGGTAATACCGAAGGTATTAGTATTAATGTGTAAGAAAATTTTCATTAATCAGCGATACAATTCTTGAAGGTTGCTGTAAAAATGCTATTTTCAGGTTGGAATACCCAGAAAAGTTCGAGAATTTCAGATTCCAAAAAGTGTACGAACCCTGAATGTAGAAAAAATTAATAAATTTTTGATCTTTAGAGGCACTCTATCGAAGTAAATACCAAAACAACTTAGGTGAACTCGTAGAGTGACGTAATATGTAATGTAAGCAGGGACTATATGGACCGTTTCTTGGAGGAGCAAGAGGGAGTTCGAGACCGTAGCAGTTCGCCAAACAATCACTGTCACCACAGCGTCGACGGGGGTAAGCGACATCAGAGATCGAGCATTAGCTCGGCGATAAACGAAACTGACACCAAGCATATAGATTCGTGGTCGACCAGTGGAGGCGTGGATCCGCTGGCAGATACGAACAACACCTCGTTGCAGCCACCGGCTGTAAATTCCCTGACGAATTCCTCCGGCACGCTTCGTCACATCGAGTACACTTCCCACGTTATTCACGAAGGACCTGCCGAGGGAAGCACCTCGCTATGGGCGTCCAGACAACATTCTAATAACCAGGATGGAACCGTAGTGGAAAGCAACGAGCCCTCCTCCCCTGAAATAATTTTACCCCATCTGCCGCCTTAGCGTACGTTTATTCGAGATCGTTTTTTATCGCAAATTATTATTATTATTATTCTAGAGATAAGGAGAGTGAGAGAAAGCGAGAAATGGAACTAAAGAGTTGACGGATGAAAGAAAAATATGACAACATGGTCAATGCATGGTCTATCGTGACGCGTAATGTTTGTTGAAACAAATAAGCAAACAAACAAAATAATGCTAATAATAATGATAATAATAATAATATTATTATATTTTTCTACTGCATAATATAATTATTGTATTGTATAATTCAAAATTTCGAGAGAATTTTTAAAGATTTTCGGACTCCACTAAGAAAACTTCTTATGGACTTGTGACATTAAAAGTCTTGTACAGACCAGACGTAGAAAGAATTTGATGTCTCGGATTTTAGTTGACTTTTTTTTTTTGTTTTAACGGTAATATTTTGTACTCTCCTTTGATTTAACTTCTACTATTATAATTATAGTACTCGGTTATTTTTAGAGACAATAATCCAGTGTAAGTAGTAGGAATTTTAATCCACTGATTATATTGAAAGGTAATGGCGTAATTGAGAAACGTGAAATTCTAAATGGTAGGAAGAACATTTTGTAAAGCATGTTTTTTTTTTTGACTGTTTAGTTAATTATTTATCGACTTTTTATGCCCCATTATGATTGTCTTTGATTTTTAGTATTGCTAGGATGTTGATAGCAAAAAAATCGGTAATATAATTGTAATACTTTCGTTTTCACTGCTCAATCTTTTAAGTCTATTTTATCTCGTCTGGACATTGATGGAACAAATTTTTTTTATCGCAAAGATTCCTTGCAATGGATTTTCCTGTCATCGCAATCGTCCAGGTTTAATAATAGCAGATAATGTATGCAAATTCCAAACGCAAAAGAAAGCAATTTGAAAAACGGGCTGTGGAAAATGCATACGTAAATAAATTTAAACAAAATAAAATACAATTTTTTTTTTTTTTCTTTCTTTTTTGTTCAACCTTATAAAATACGTACCGTTATGTATTTTATTTTAAATTTAATGAATGCATAAAAGAGAAGTTTTCTATGTCCTAATCGAGAAGTGCACAATTCTATGCGCGTCTGTGCTATACGTCTGTATGTATTATATGGGGCAAAGACAAATAATGAGTTGTATGTGGATACGGAATCTATTTGAAATTGTGAATAATACCTGTTAAAAATATATGATCTATAAAAAGTGTACTTACAGATGTAAATACATGAATAGAATATAAACGATGGTTCCAAATTATTTAATACAAATATACTTTCAGCAAATTTCAATAACTTTGTTTTATTACAGTGATTCGAATTGATGTTTCGAACTCCCAGTTCTCAGATAGCATAGATGAAATGAAGTTGACCAATGATAGTCAATGAATGAGCGCAAATTGGTTTACTACTATTTCAAAATTTGTATGGAATCAATGCCTTTACAACTATTACTTACAGTTAACCTAGTCTCAAATAATTACAAAATGGTAAAGGAGAATGGCTGATGTCGCTGTATGTAACATTATAATACAAAATAACGGCGGTTCAACGTCGTTATCCGTACTGCGCAGAATCCTGTGACTCGACGATCGACTTTAAAAGTTTACCGAGAAGAGGCAAGAACTGAGAGGTACTTGTATCCCGTTGAAAACAGCCAGTCGTCACTACATCCTTATCTGATAATGTGTGTTCTTCTTCTGACGTCGCATCGTCTCCATCACTCTCATCACTGTGGATCGATGCAACCGTCTTCGGTACTTTGCATATGGTGCTTCCGTCCACCAATCTTGCCGGTAGAGGAAAATCTTCCTTGGGACAAGAAATCGGTATAGTTCTTTCCACGTCGACCAAAGACGCGCACACTTTCCAACTGTCCGACGTGCCTCTGTGCCTTAGAAAGTCGAAGAACACCCCCATCTCGGTAGTCGTCTCTCTGGCTATGAGTTGCTGGTCCCTCGGTAAAAGTCTAGGGCTTTTGATCCCCTCGAGAGCTTGGCATATCAAAAGAGTTAAATTGACTTCCAAAGCGAGCCTCGTATTGTTCGCCTCCATGCAAGCGTACCACGGATTTACGGATCGCGTATTATGAGAATTGACCGGACTTCCGCCTCTTGCGATGTGTTTACTAGGTACAAGAGCTGTGGCTCGAGACAAAATCGTATTCTCGCATATCAGAGGATCGTAAGGCCTTCGAATCAGCCTCGGACTGCTGAGAAGCGGTACGGTTACGTCCAGTCCAGTTATGTAGTTGCTGAACTCGGAGGTGTTGGAGCCCAAACTGGGATTCAGGATTTTTTTCAAGTCCCGCATTTGGATTCTCCGTAGGTTTTCGGGCGTCGCTCTTTCCCACTCCCTTTTCGCCGAGTCTACGCTATCCTCGCGACTCAGAGATTTTCGGGGCGACGTTACCGACTGCCGGGAGTACAAGGCCTGAGTGAAGAGCTGTGTCGAGCTTATTATCGTGCCATAAGTAAGCTGGGGTCCTGAGCTCATGCTCATTTGCGGCGGGCCAAAGTTCGTCTCCGCCATTGGCGTGTACCAAAAATCTTGCAAGTAAACCATGTCGATGAGAGTGTTGATCTTTGGTGACAAACGAATAAAGCTTCCGGCGCACGTCGCGTTTATTATTATAAGCCTGTTAACCAGCAACGTCAACTCTCCGCTGGGTAACTTCTCGTCGCAAGACTGAAGTTCCTCCGCACTCTCCACGCTTATACCATCTATGATGAACTTTAATATTCGGGGACGCAGAAGAAGATTAACAGTACTGTCGTAAGCTAGGTACATACATTTCTGAAACAGAATAATTATTTTATTTATTTATAAATTTTACGGACTCAAAGTACTTTTACATATGAAATTCAAAACAGCGTAGGTAGACTAACTAATAATTGTATAACAAAAATGCACGAGTAAAAATAACAGAAATATATTAGCAGGTGAGAACTGAGTGATTGAGTTTTATGATTCTTTTAGATTAATTTTACAATTTTCTCGTTTAAAAGGTTCAAGACTGTCCAAGGAGTGAATGCTTAGAGGTGACTTATTCCAATTTCGAATAAGACAATTAAGTATGTTATAATATAAGCAGTTGCTCTTAGTCGTTGGATCTTATCGAAGTGTACGAGGATTTCTAATATGATAGTTGATATCCCTTACTGCAAACAATTCAGTGATGTAATCAATCTAAGCTTACCACTCACCATTTTAAAAGTAAAATGATTGTCGAAAGTTAAATTTAGAGACTTGATGGTACTTAATATGAAGCGATGACGGAACAGGCTGAAATCATGGTCGAATCTATTCATGGGGTCACTCTATTTGAATGCAAATTGTTTAACGAAACGATGCTGGACTGATTCTAAAATATTGACCAAGTTATTAATGTAAGGAGACCAGTTTTGTATAAATATAATAAAGAGTGAATGTTAGTAAAATCAGACGTGTTTCTAATAATAAATCCAAGGGTTTGTAATCCAAGGTATTATGTAAACAGTTTTACCGGGAAGATGGTTGGGCTGGAAAGCATAAAGAACCATAGAAATGCACTTACGAAAAGAGATTCGCGGATATTCGGTGGTATCGCCTTCCAGATGATCGGCTGTACGGCCATGCTTGATGTTAGCGCCACCAGAGATTGAACAACATCTGCGGCGAGCGGGTCTGCGGTGTGCCTCAGCAGCATGGAAACTTCGACAAGCTGGTGCTCGTGGGATCCCAAAAACATGACGATCATGGAAGCGTATATCGTACAATTCTCACGCGTTACAAGACCGGTCAACAGCTCCAGTCCAAGAGTATAAAGCGGCCACCAGTCCTGGCAACGCCAATGGCTGCCCGTACAGTCCTAAAAATGACGAGGTCTGGTCAAAAAATAGTTTAATAAGTAGACGTGATTATTCCAGCTTTGAATACGTCAGTAGTAGCATGGTTTTGAGTTATCGATAAAACGACAGACATTGCTAGTACAATTATAAATAGCATTTAACTTACGTCGTACAGACAGTCCAAAATACTGTTCTTTAGGTCATTCGGCGGTAGTAAACTAAGCCAAAGATTAGCGATGAGGCTGTCGTCGACCAGGTAAATGCTGTACAGCGATCTAGAGACGACTCCGAGAGCAGCGAGTGCTGCTCTTCCAAATCTGAAGTACGGCCGTCTCTGCAAGGTCAGTCCAATGCAAGCTGTCAGCTCCTGAATCATTCTCTGTAGCTGGATACAATTGACTTGCTGATTTTTAACATGCTCGACATAGAGCTGAAGCAGCTGAGTCACCATGCAGACGGTCAAAGTTGCCGGAATGCACTCGCGCACTCCCTTCAACGCCTGAGCTCCGTCGTCCAAGTCCTTTTCTGCCATTTCTTTGCGGATTCTTGACTGGTCTCTAGCAGCTTCTGCGAGCTCTTCGATCTCCAAGGTGGCTAAGACGCTCGCGTTACCCAAGAGGTATTCCAGCGTCGACGTATCACTAGCCAGAGTGCTTTTTATTACTCTGATACAGCCCACTATCAATGAGAGTAGTGTGTGCCTCAATGTTTTATTATAGGCTTGATACGACTGAACCGTATCTTGAATAAGCTCGATCAGTTTCAGCTTGAAGATTTGCGAGTCCCCGACACACGTCTGTTTCCAAGCAGACACACACCTCAGACACAGAGACGAGAGCAGGATCAACATCTTCGAACTGTACGGCTCCTTCACATGGGCCAAGAGACCGTCCAATGCAAGTCTGGTTATTATCTGAGCCTGAGAAGTAGTAATGGGATAAGTTTTGCTGATCTTTTCGTCGGTCAGTCTGACGACAAAGTGGTACCACGACTCCAAGTTTGCCTCGTAGAGGGGAGTCTTGATTTTGATCATGTCGATGGAAGTGTCGAGGTGTTCCTTAGGATCTCGCTCTGGTATACCGTTAAGAACATACCTAGCGAGATTTTCTAAATACTTTTGATCCTTGTCGAGAAGTTTTTTCAAATTCAGGGAAAAGTCGTTTTCCAGAAGCGGGCTTTTGAACAGTTCCAACGTGACTATATCCACCAGCTGGGAATATCCTTTGGTATCGGGAACCAGTTCTCTGAACAACGGGGCAAAGAGATGGGTCCAAAAATTGGCACGTTTGCGAAAATAGTTTACCAAAATTTCGTTGCGATGGTACCACATAGCGTGCAGAAGAACCATGGTGCTGTAATACAGTCTGTCATAAATGATGTCTTCCTCCTCGTGAATCCTCTTCAAATACAAGTCCAGAAATTGGCTGCATCCTTGTGTTAAAAACTCATCAGCCGGTCGAGGGAAAATTCTGTTCCTTTCGGCGCGGTGCATTATATTAAAAAGTGCCTCGGTCAATCCTGGCTGTCTCTCCAGGCAGATGGCGACCAGTTCCAAAATAGCCACCTTGACTTCCGCAGCGCAGGTCGGTGACATGAGTCGTGATGCGAATGTTTCGCGAATCGTCGTACCATCCATTCCCATGCAGACCAACAATGACATCGAGAAACCTTCAGCGAATTTTTTCAACAACCTCACAGCCATCGCTTGAAGAGAAGGACTGAACCACACGTAAAGGTAGTTGACGATCGTCGGCACGATTAAAAGCCCGTTTGGCAAACAGGGTGATGTATATAAAGCAACTTCGAGGGGCGATCTTTCCTCTAGACCCAGGCCGAGGTTCTTTCTGAACATTAGGAGTCTATTTACGACCGATAGCGCGAGCTGCACGCTCTTTATTATCTTGTACCCTCGTCCGCTTATCCAGTCTGTCTCAGTCGCCATCCTGCTTTGTAAAATCCGTTCTCCCGTTCTGACCAGCTTCAGGAGAGCGTGACGCGGCTCGAGGTACAACAGGCTGTAGGCAACGACGAGCTGAAGCTCGTTACGGATGTCGGATTTAGGGAGATTGGAATCTAGCGCGTAGTGCAAGCAGAACATGCTCTTTAGCCACAGGTCGATCCTCTCCGAGTCAAGGGCGAAGTACCAGGAATCCAGTTTGGGGAGGACGCCCTGAAGTAGAAAAACCACTCCCGGAATTTCCACAGCATACATCGCCTCCTTGTTGTGCTTAATGACTAGGTAATTGGACAGGATATCGAGATAAGCCGCGAGTATCGGGTACTTGTGCTCAATTGTCTCGATTCCTGATAACCAGGAAGCGACAAGCCCTCCGTCAAACGAAATTGCCTGAGCAAATTCAGGTGCCTTTTGATACCAGTTATTGAACCAGGGGTAGACGCCGGTTCGCATGCGCGAGAGAATGTCTTCTGGATATTTTAGGATTAGTTTCGAGGATACATTTATACATTCCGCCACTATTTTGTATATGTTCATTGGCAGGGTCGCGTAAGAGAATCTGTTTATTACTTCGAAGCTTAGCTCCGTCGGTATCACCATACTTTGTACCAGCTCGACATTCGCAGTGAGCAGAGCTTCCAACAGCTTGAAGCCCTGCAACACTTGATCCGGCAGAATCGTCTTCCTGTCACTGACGTTCACAATCCCTCCGCCCGCTTCGGAAAACAGCTGCTCTATCTTGTAGTGAAAAGCATCCCAGTAACTCGCTTTTGTAAACCAAATGACGACCTTCTTTTCGTTCTCCATTTCTAACGTGCTATTCCTAGATTGGCTCGGAATTCGGAACGAGTTATGGTGAATAATGCACTCTCGCTCATAGGGACGAAACTCCATATTCGTATCTTGAAATCGAGGAATTTCCAATGTTATTGAATCAATGTTATCCAGTTGTGACATCAGCTGAAACAAGACAAGACAAATGTTCCGATCAAACATCATGTTTTTGTTGGTGAAGAAAATGACGCTCTGCCATCTTGCTCAAAAGTACCTTTTCTGCACTCTTAGTTCCAGCCTCAGCCAAGCCAGTCGCGATGGCTGTGAGAGGTTCAAATTTGTGTGGAAAACAATCAATGGCAAGTTTGTACAAGATCCACAAAGCGTCGTCCCGTTCGTTCCAGAATCTTGCAGCAGTTTCTGGATACCTCAGCACGGATGCTGTTGCGTTGAAGACCCCCGGTAGCTGACTGATCCTGTCCTCCTCGATAAACGAGCAGAGAAGAGTGAGCAAATTATAAACGCTACTCCGGACTATCACGGAGTATTGAGTATCTTCTCGAATCATTTCACTGTCCAGTAAATCTTGAAGATAGTAGAACACGTTCAGCTGTATGGCCCTGATACCGAAAGGCCGAAAATTGTTCAACGTATCTAGATTATCTGACTCGATAGCATAGTTTGTGAGCATCCAAGCCAAGAGCAGAGGTCCATCTTGCGGCGTACTATCGCGGACGCACTTGTGCTCAAAAGTGTCTTGCATGTTACTTCGCACGCCTCGAATCCAGTCCTCCATTCTGCTGCTGAAATTTAAACAATAATTATTAATTTTATAGTACTGTCGCATCTATTCCTGTCTTGATTCAATTTTCTTGATAAACAACTTACTGTTTCATTACATCCAGTCCAACGAGAAGCAACGCAGTTTGACTGAATTGTATTTGACCCAGTTTTTTTGATATTGCTGCTTTGTCTTCGTGGCTTTTTGAACTTATCAAGCGCCTGGGTTCTCCCTATAACATATCGTTCCTTCTTTTATTATTATCGATACATAATATTCAAGCTAATTTTACAGTTTGAAGTATATCTCACGCTTATGCTTCCGTAAATTTTGACAAATTCGGTATCTGCAACGTGCACATCATTTAAAATGATTGTAAAAATGTGCAGGAGTTCTCGCATTTCAATTAGGCAGTTATTGTACAGTTTGTGAAGTTGTTCTTCGTTGAATAGCTGGGATCTAACAGGTGTGTTTATGAATTTTAAGGCTTCGATCTGCTTCTGAACTGATTTCAATAAATTCCCTAGCAAGACTTCATCAAAAAATTCCATAAACTCGTTCCTATGCGGATGTCTCTTGTTGTCCTTATATTCTACCATCAGCTTGAGACATTTTATCAGCGTCACTCGCTCCGAATAATAAAAATCCCAGATCTCCTCAATTAATGCTTTTGTTGATGTTGCATCAGCCAATTGTGACGCAAAGGTCTCTGCACAGTTTCGGTACTCGTACAACATGAAGTTACACACAAGGTCCCAAGCGATTGTTGCATCTAAATTCTGATAGCAAAATAAAAATTTTGTAATCTTTAGTCCTTATTATACTATTTCCTCAGATGGCAAAGTATGTATGTTAAAAACAGATCAACCAGTCCGTGAATTGTATTCTACTCAATATCAGCCATTGTTCTTTTTAACATGTATAAAATCAAGTTAATTTGTTCGCAAAAAAGTTATTTATTAATTTTGGAAGGACTAACCAGCATTGGCGACAATTTACAAATAATCGCGAACATTCTCGGTGGAGAATTTGTGCCTTGAACTTTTTTCAGTGAAGCTTCGGTATAAGGTTTGAAAAATTCAAGACCATTTTTGAGCAACTCAGTTGCGCTCTGTATCTCATCTTTGACCAGAGCCTTGTCACACCGGCAAGTAGTCCCTGATATTACAGACCACAAGCCTTTGCAGTACCTAAAAATTGAAAGTAATGAAATCAGAATATAAGAAGAAATTAAACATAATTATTATAGTAATGTTTAGACTAAATGCAGCAATCCAGCAACATAGAACGTTTTTCAACATAAAATAAAAGATCGACAGAGGTTAAGATAGATTGTACTCGATGATAGAATCTAGGTAGTAAATGACAATTTAATCATTGTTGACAATAAAGAAAAAAATAGATTTTCTTTGAACTTAAGGTGAAGTTACTGACAGTGGCTGATAGATTTTGTAAGGAAATATAACCGGCCGATCAATAGAATCTAACCTATAAAAAGAGAGCAACGACAAGTTGTTTAATTATTATGATAATCAATTAGATTAGGAGAATTGTAATGACTAGGTATAAAACTTACGGCAGGTTTCCCATCGGCGCAATGCTCATTTCGCTGAATGTTTCTTATCCAATTTCAATGAATTAAATATCGGTTGTTGTCCTTGTTTGCTTTTGAGGTTACCTTACGATATCATCGTAAAGCTGCACATTCACAACTCACAGCACATTTGTAAACGCGAAAGGTGGTTAATTACTATTGTGCAGTTATAAAAATACTTCAAGTATTTATATATACTCACACATGTATGGCGTAATACTCTATCACAAGACCTTGTTACGGACAGTACGGAAGACGAAAAATTCTTCGCGCCGTTTTCTCTGCTAGTCCCTTAGACCGGGTTTCCATGAACGAATTCGTCATGTTAGGTGTCCGCAGCGTCCTGCCACGTACAGAAATTTTGAAAACGGCGTCAACTCTGATTCAAACTCGACTAAAACGTGGAAGGCCTGTCTTTCATGCAATTTTTAGAGCTTGGAAACTTTTCGTCTCAGAATTGTTTTGCAGGACTCGTTTTCCACTAATTGGACTCTAGGGAATGCAAAAAAACATCAAAAATAGTGTAGGACCAACAGGAGAGGAATTACAAAGGAAAGTTTGCATTTTTCGACTGTAACTCTCTTACATGTGTACATCAAGTGTAGCTGGCCAGTGAGAGCGAGAGAGAGAGAAAGAGAAAGAGAGAGAGAGGAGGGTATATGTTGGTTATAATCTGTTTCAATCGCTCCACACCTCCTGATCCACTGATGCGTTTCCTCTTTAGCCAATCAAATGCAGAGTGAGAGAAAGAGATTGACCCTAATATACATCCTTCTCTCTTATTACTTTGGCTACATTTTTTGGGAGGCCGATGGGATGGGTAGCTCCCTCCAGTAGTGTATGATCTAATTGTAAAGACGTGTTTACATGGTGCTAGAAATCGGACCGATTTCTCGGACCGAGAAAAAGTTACCAGAACTCGTATCGTGTATACAGCAAACTCGGACGTAAATCGTGGATTGAAAACGCGGATGAATAATGGGACGCGATCCATTTTTTCATCCGCGTTTTCGATCCACGATTTACGTCCGAGTTTGCTGTATACACGATACAAGTTCTGGTAACTTTTTCTCGGTCCGAGAAATCGGTCCGATTTCTAGCACCGTGTAAACACGTCTTTAGACACTGATCACCGTGCGCGTAGCTTTGTCAAACGTGAACTTGTTCACCTTGATAGTGATGTTAGGTCAATGGTCGATTGGAAGCCCAGCTTGACCAGCTGTGGTTCGTAATTCGTAATTCGTATGTGACAGAAGATGTCGTAGTCACAACAATCGTCAGAGGTACAGAGAAGATACGTGCATGTTATACACAGGCAGAGTGGTTTGAGAGTGTGTTAACAGTCAAATAATTCATCGGAATCGGGTGAACAGGGTAAAAACTTGGTAGGAACGCGGAGTAGCTGCTCGTCGGAAACGTAGAAACAAAAGTAAAACCATGAACAATGTCTGTAAACTGGTTACATCGTAAAACTGAGAAATAATAATAATGGAGGCTCGAAAGCGTGATCTAGCTTTACCGTAACCGAGAACACACTTTTTAGATTGCGATAACGTCACGGAGGAGTCACTGACTCATAAATGTTGTTTTCTCTCTTGACGTTAACAAAGCGAAGAAGCACGTCGCTCGCCAAACGGAGCAGTTAAGGTAGAAGAAAGAAAAGCAGTGCCTAAATTTAACAGCCAAGTAATAATAAAAATACAAGACGGAACGGGTCGTTATTTTTTTATTTAATACAAAGTACACTAATAAATAATTTATCAATATGGGCAACTGCTTAAAATGCAGTGGAGGCGGTCAACAGGACAACACGACACTGCTAAACAACAGCCCTGATCCTGCGTTGACCGGCGGTGCCTCCCAGGAGGCTCTTGGCCCTCCGCCACCTTACAATGTAATTTTAGTTTACTTCTTGATCATCCAGATTCGATAAATACAATTCTTGGCTTCGTGGATCATATAGTCTCAAGGTCACCCTAGACGTCAATTATAAACTTAATTTCATCTGTTCATACTTTGTTTCAATTCTATTCAATTCTATAGAACAATTAATGGACTTCTTCATTGTTTCATAAAGTCGTTTGAAAGTACTGATTTAGAAAAATATCTTCTTAACTTACAGGAGATAGCGAGCGCTTACTATCCGCCGATGGGAACAAGAGACCGTCATCAGCAGTTGACCGAGCTTGGAATGGGACGAGGAACAGTCGGCATGAATCCGATCGGTAGTGTCGGTTTTAGCGAGGAAGAACAACAAGTTAGAATCGCCAAACGCATCGGACTGATCCAGCATTTACCCACTGGCGAATACGACGGTTCAAAAAAAGGAGAGTGCGTTATATGCATGATGGAGTTAATTACTGGCGAGGAGGTTCGTTATCTCCCTTGTATGCATACTTATCACGCGGTATGCATAGACGACTGGTTGTTACGCTCTTTAACGTGTCCTTCTTGCATGGAACCGGTCGACGCAGCCCTCATTAATTCTTACTACGCTACAACTTAATACAAAAATTACTTGCGAGGCAAAACTATTTTTTTTCATTCTCTCTTCAATCGTAACATCGAGATGTCAGGGAGCACGGCAAATAGACTGTCAAAATGGAAAGGGACTGCACTTATATTGTTGAAGTAAATTCTCTTTAAGAATCATTGGTTTTAACTGCAAGCTTTAAGGTCAGTGCATTTTTATCATTTCTACTTGCCTAAGGTAATTTTGATAACAGCTGTAACAACTATAACAATCAACAAATGAATTGTTTAAGTAAAAGAAGGTCATATATTTACACATAGAAGGGAGTTTAAACCATTATACGTAACTTCTGAAACGAAAATTCCATACAAGTAAATATGTTCAATAACTTTTTATTGGTACGTGACGAGCGATTGATAACTTCTATGCGAGTAACGTTTTTCGATAGATATTGGAATAAGCTTAATCTACTTAGTGTTACAATATGAAACTTGAGTATTGCGGATGTAAATCCTATAGGTGCATTTTTTTTCTTTTTTTTTTCTCTCCTCTTAGTAACTATTGCTAATGGTAAGGAAAAGTTTGTAAGCAATATGATTTTCAATAATGATCACGATTTGAATCCAAAGTCAGACGTGGTATGTAAAAAGCAATTGCGCGTCGTGGTTGAAATTTGCATTGAATCGTATGCACATGTGTGCACGGATATGTTAGATATGTTAGAATGGAATGTTAAAAGAAAAATGAACAAACTTGGTATTTTGCCTCAAATTATATCGATACATCACGCTTGGATTTCCGATTCTTTTTTTTACTCTACCCAAAGTATATTAATATCAGTTCACAAGTGGCAGTTATTAAAGTATATTGTTACGGAAAATAATAAATGTAACATAGGAAGTTCAATACTAGATAGTAAATAATATTAATTCGTATTAAAAATCGATTTAAGACTCAGGATATCGTCTTTATATCTCTGAAACGGAAAATGTAACTGGCAAAGGCTTAGCATGTATGCATAATATTGATGAAATAGAATATGATATAATATTTCCTTGATTATGATAGTGATAATAATAATAATAATAACAATGGAAAGCAAATATGCATTAGGCTAAGATATCAAGATGGTGTATACATAGGTGATATTTTTAAACTAAATTCCAAGAGGCGAATCGACAGCCTTTTGTACATCGTTTTATTAACGTAACTACTACCGCTAGCATGATTTAGGGAGGAAACAAAATGAAAAAAGAGAAAAAAAAAAGGTGATTAATTAGTAAGAAATTTATGTTGAAACAGGATTCTGTAATAAATTAAATTTTTTACAACAATGTGTATCCTAATCAAGTGTAATTGTAATTATAATAAGCTGCATTCTGTGACCCGAATTAATTTGTGATTAGTTATTGAATTCTGGTGCTATACGTATTATCGTCTTTATTTAATATTAGTTTATGTTTTTTTTTTTCGGTTTCTAATTTGTAAACTATAATTGATCGAACGTTTATTATTTGACTAGATGCTAATAATTACTTGAAATTAAAAACACAAAGAAAAGAAAAAAAAAAAAAGTAAAAAAAATGCGACATCATTACGAAGAACGAAATTTTTCTTACGTAAGAAAGTAGATAAATATTACACATAAGTATGTATAGAGTAGATGCCGTCAAATTACATACTGTATAAATAACAAAACATAGTATCGTACTGACCTAAATATAATAGAATAGTAAAAATTACTATAAACTTTTGAAATAGCTATATTATAGCTTGCTAATAAATAAAAAATTATATATAAAATTATATACATATATATTTTTAAATAAATGGGGTTAAATCTGATAATACTGGTAATACCAACAACAATAATAGTAATAATGAATATCTTCGAGTATATAATTTGGTAATAAAAATACCTGTAAAAGACGTTATAATAAATCATGTGTGTATATAATAAATGCATACGTGAATATTCGTAAATTGAGAGAAGGTAATAATAAATTCCATCTACACATACATATATGCATACAGACATACACACATGCATATGTATATCATCTTTGGTTGTAATTCTTTTGTTCCTTAAACGTCAAGTTCCATTCAAATTCATCTATAATTGTGATTTGCATTGTGATGAATATACTTTAATCCTTTCACTTTATGTTACTCATTCTTTTTTGTGCTTAATTTATTTATTATTGCCCCGAATTTATTATTTGCAATTTTTGCAGCCTTTAAGCGTGTTTCAAAAGGTTTCAAAAGCTGTTTGACTGTTTGAAAGGAAGATGAAACGGAATTCGAGAAAGTAAAATAAAATTTGTAATACCTCATACAATGGTTTCCTAACTCTCTGCAAAAAGCCTGATTTCCTTGCTCTTGTTCTATCTCCTTAAATTTCTTTGATCCATCACACAAAATTCTCACATATCGATACTTCAAGACCTTTTTGATCATTTTTACCTTGCGAGGAGTTTGTAAAGTAAGAACTATTCAACATAAAAATTAAGTTGCATTAAACGAAGAATAAAGGAAAAAATGCTGATAATAACAATATAACAATGGTCATAAAGATATCTTCAATATTGTTTTATAATAACGAACGTACAGTGACCCAATAAAATTTGCATATATAATTTATACGAGATCACAACAAGTAATACGCATTCAATGCGTATCAGGGATCCATATGTATAGCAATAAATACATCTCTAAGAATCTATTAAATTATTAAATTATTCTACCTAAACATTCTCTAGAAAAATATTTCGTTTCGTGTACAAAAATTTTTTCTCACATTCATTATATATTTATATTCATAAAGGATCGTTTGGAGATCGCGATATTCAAATTCGCTATTCTCACGATCACGGCTTCAATGCGCATCTAATTATCTAACAATTGTTAATTGAATAATCGTCCATATTTCTCAGTTGGAGATGTATTAGTGATGTTGTTTGTTTCTTAAATTATTTGGGAACGATTTACTATACGAAGAATTAATAGAAAAATATCTTACAAAAACAACCTCAGCTGAAGATATATTGACGATGTTATTTGTCCGTTCAAATATTTGAGATCGATTTACTCTACGTAGAATTAATAGAAAAACATCGTCGTTTAACATTCCAATTATTTGGAGTAAATAATTCTGTAAATAAACTAGATTAACATCGCAAAAAAAAAAAGATTGCATAAACGTTATGAAGATCCGACACCTACATAAAATTGAAACGGCATAACAATAACAAAACTAATAAATTGAATAAATAACTAATTTTTCTCTTTTATCTGTGTAAAATAAATAATCAACGATTCCGTTAGCTGCAGAAAATAGATACCAAAATCTAGAAAACCACATCCTGTTACACCAAAAACTAACTTATAGTAATTACATTATAATATTTAGCTCAAGGTTGAGGCGAAACTTAGGCTTTTTTTTTCTTGTGTGTAGGAACAAGTACGAACTATTCTATTGTTCACTTATATTTTTTTCTGTAAATTAATAACGAACTGTTGAATTTAATTTAAATTACAGCTATTTACCACTTTTTTCTACATATTTAGAATTAATTATATTCTAACTGTATTTGTACATGCAACACATCTGGCATATGTTTGCCCCATCGGTCATAAAACTTTTACAAAGTTCCCACGAAATCTACGCCTAAAAGCCTTCAACTATCTCGGGGAAATATGTATCTCCATGTACATCGCATCTACGCGGATTTTGCTTCAACCTGCATTTCTTTCCTTAGTATACTTTCTTCAATCGTTCTTGCTAGCCAAAGAATATCACCAATTCTGTTATAAGAGAGAATTATGAGTATAGAGAGAATAAGTTGGATAAACATCAACCGACGGAAAACAAGTGGAAGATTATCAAATTAATCGATAGTATCAGTAATCTTACACTAATAGTACGGCAGTTAACGAATTGAGAAGTTTCAATCGTTAATTGCAGTTATAATAATCGATGAATAAATTTTTAATAACAACCTTCTAGTGTATTAGGGACGTTTATAAATATGTAGATGTGCTAGCATCAGTTTCCTCTTCGCTGTTACCGTTTGCAGAAACCCCTATAATTTCTTCAGGTTTTTTACCAGTAAGTTCAAGCAGAGCGGAATGGATTCTGAAGTGAAGTCTCGACTCCAAAGAATAACCCGTGTAGTTTTTTCTGCAAGAAAATGAGAGAATAATGTGAAAAACAAGGAACAGTGACTAAATTTCATTTTTAACGGAGGAAAGAAACAAAAAACAGAACTGAATTAAACTCAGGGTAGTATAAATTACACGCACTTTGTATCCTCCAGAAGCGCAATGGCTAACTGCGGCTTGTCTTGATCCCTAGCTAGTAAGGCGAGCTCAACAGCTGCGAATGGAAGCAGATAAGTATCTTCCTTGATTTGCTTATCGAGGCGCAACACCTTCCGCAAACATTCTTCAGCCTGAAGGGGTTTGCGTATGTGCCGCAGGCAAGTTCCTTTCAGCAACAAAATGAGACCTTCGTTGTCCGCTTGATAATCAGATCTTGTCGGAAAAGATGAAAGAATTTGCGATATTTTGTAGAAAAAATTTGAAATGAATAGTAAAATTTCGTCCGTAGATAAGCGAAGAAAGGCTGTGATTGAAAAAAATTATTGAAGTAGTATAAATATACTAACGGTTGAAGTTTCAACGAAGTCTCCTCTTCCTCGGCGAGTTTGAATATATTCAAAAGTAGGTCAGGCCGAGTTCCCAACACCTTGAACATGTTCCAAACGAGAAGAAGCTCGAAAGTAGGTAAAACCAGGGATTCATTCTGAGCGAAAAATCGTCCTGCCTTTCTTATAACGAATTTTTCCATCGGCAACGATTTGCCGGCGATGCGTTGCTTGTGGATCGGCACCTCAGTCATCAATTCTCTGATCATATCTTTTGCCTTTTCGTCTTCCCTATCCTTCTTCATCATTAGAATTGCCGCCTTTTGATACATGTATATAGTTTTGGACCAGTTCGATTCAGCCTCCAAATGATTGGCGTAAATTAAGGCGTCGTCCCACTGCCTCTGCAGACAGTGAGCCCACATCAATTCCCAGTAACAAAGATGGTGGAACTGGGGCCATATCGCCTGACTCTTCCACGATTTTGTGTACCACTGTACAGCTTCTTCGACGTTCCCTTTTACCAGCTCCAATCTTCCTTTGAAGAAGAGAAACCAAGCTCCGTTCGGATAGAGCATCAATTCCTCATCCAGAGTCGACTCGCACCACTTCAAATCGCTTCTCGAGTCAGAGAGAACGTACATCACTATCAAGTTAAAGGAGAGTAAAGTCAACGCGCAAAGCACCTGACGAAGGCCGTTCGGCTCTCTGTAGCCAGCTTCAAGTTGCTCAAGTCCAAAGGCCTGCGTATGGTTAAATCATTTGTTGAATTATTTCAGTCTCGACCTTGTCTTGAGTAATATGTGTAGAAATTGTCGATGTCGAACGTCAATTGAATGGAAAGTCAAAATTTGACGTTTCGGCCCTGGAGAGGACCCTCTTCAGAAAACTAAAAAGGTTTTCGTTATTTAATAAATATAACGTGACTACAGTCACAGCGAGATATTAATTAACAGAAGTGAAACTTTTATAATTAAAGAAAAACAAAAAAGAAATACGCAGCAGCAGTAAAAATTTATTTAAAAATCCATAATAAAGATAATTCTCCATTAGATTGATGAATAATTACCTTTGCTGTGGATTTTTAAATAAATTTCTATCGCTGCTGCGTTTCTGTTTTTTGTTTCCATTATAAAAGTTTCACATCTGATGCGAGGTTTCACAAGTAATTAAATGTAATTTTTACTCTAATATTTTTTACATAAATTAATATCTCACTGTAACTATAGTCATGTTACCTTAATTTTAACAATAAAAACACTTGTAGTTTTCTGAGGAGGCCCCTCCTCAGGGCCAAAACGACAAATTTTGAGTTTCCATTCAATTGACCTTCAACACCGAGAATCTATACACATGTTGAATCATTTGTTAAGAAAACCAGCATTTGAAAGCCTCGATGGCATCACAAACTGAACAAGAATATCAGAAATCACCCGTGTCCAAAAATATTCGTAATCATCCATGTCGAATTATTGTTACCTTGTCCCCAGAAAATCCTATGAATTCCAACAACTTAATTATTCTACCAGGAAGCAACGATATCATCTAAAATGAGAAAGAAATAGCATCATATTTTGGTAGACCATTTTCAGGAGGAGTCGACAACTTCTAGTTCGTATAATGCTTACCAAATTAAATGCACCGATACCCATTCGAACACCGCTCTCAAAATGTATTCTGTGATTATCGTTGGTCCATTTTCTAGTCTTCAAAATTGTTTGGCATTCCCTGAAATAGATTTATTTACAATTATTACTTTTGAAATCAGATTTTGAACTACGCGTGTGACAGATTTAACTGTCCAGGACGATTTCTTATGCGGTTTGTATTTCTTTTGAAAACATTCAAGCATATATTTCAGATATTTGAAACTTTTACTTGTGAAGAATAAATTGAGCCACATTGAGTCGTATTGAATTAAATTGAGTAATCACAGCAATTTAAAATTATAATTACTTGAACGATAAGTAGCAGGTTCTTATCTTGAATCCTGCCTTGACAAATGACACCAATGTCTCGTCTTCCATGAATGTGAGTAGGCTCTTGATGAGGAGCGCCTCGGCATAGCAAAGTTCGGCGTGTAGCTCCTCTATAAAGTAATAATTTTAACTTATCTTCAGAATGAGATAAATATATTTAATACCATAAATAAAGCAGTATGCGGTAAGCATGTAACAAATTATTCTGATACACGAGGGAGATGGTCAATAGCGTAACTAACGAGGTTACAGGTCGTGGATGGTTGACATCAAAAACATGTTACAAAATATTCCAATAACGTAAGAATCAATCTCAGGACGATTAAGGTAAAAATGTCCAAATAAAAATTGAAGACGACTGACTAAGAAGATCACAATGTGAAATTGAGATAAAACCTCTAATTAATGTTTCGATAAGCGACTCAACTTGGTATGTATATAATCGACTATAAAATGAAATAAACACGTGAATTTCACCAACAAAATCAAGTTTACCTGGAGTGTAACTGTCATAATTTGCCTTTTTTACTATTTTTCCAATATTCTGGGCGATGGTGTTCTTTCTGCGATGTTTTTGGCAGACAGACATACACTGTTTCAAAGTTTCTGCAGCCTTCTCGATGTGCTTCTGTAATTGAACGGATGGAAATTTTTGCCAAATCGAAACTGCACAGCCTTTCAAGATTTAGATCAATTTACGTCTCATTACAATTTCACTGGGACCGATAATGTCTTACTTGTTCAAAGGTGAGAATAGCCTCGACAAAAGCGAAAGTACTGTGACCTAGAGCATGATATATACTGGTTTCAGCCCACGGTGCCAGGATCTTTCTTGCTTGGACGAAATCATTGTTAAAAAAGTAGTGGATCGCTTGCTTCGCCTCCCCCATTGCGGTGTCCAAATCCATGCTCGTTGGACTGTTAAAATTTACAGAGACAAGTTGAATACGTATGTATTAGAGGGGATCAAAAAGCAATAAAATTATTTTTTTCATTTCTGCTTCCTCATGAAACTGTTGTTTATGATAAAAAACAAATCCTCTGCAGATTTAAGCTCGATTGGATAAGACTTAGAAGTCCCGCTTTCGAGGTTTTCATTTTTACGTTGAAATAATACGTAAAACAATGTTTAAGTTAATTCACTATAGATTTCGCGTGAAAATACAGACGAAAATGAAAAATATCAAGAGACCTTTTTTGTAGGCAATAATATTTAATACAAAAAAGGTCTCCAGATATTTTACTCAATTTCGTATGTTTTGAGAATTATTGTGACTTGAAAATCAAAAAATTCAAAAATCACAAATATTCGTATTAAATTTAGAGAAAATAAAAATTTTTCATTATTTTTCATTTCCGTATATATTATCACACAAATCACCACCCTAAAATATATATATTTATTCAGCAGAGAAATATGCGATCTTTTTCTAATTCGAAATTTTTTGAGAGATTTGAACAGTTTCGTTTTTTAATTTGTATCGACACAGAGATAAGGTTTTTCTTGTACTCACGCAACAATGCTCTCCTGGGCATCTTGGAACTAAAAGAAAATGGATAAAATTGTTTGAAAAAATAGAAATAAACATTTGGATAATATATTTATAAAGTGAAGAAAAAATTATATTCAACTCACTTCGTCTTCAGCTTCTATTTCCTCCATGGCTGACATTGTGCGAAATGAAAACTGTAAGGATTACGAAAATGTGTATAAAAACGGATCATAAGCAGAACCAATAACAGCTGAGCAAATCTTAATTATTAAGATGTGAAAGTTTGAATGATGCGATCTTGAGCGGAGTGGGGAGAAAAAAAGAAAGAAAAATGACAAGCGTAATCTGAAATAGCCAGGGGGGTAAACCTTGCAGTTTTGAAATATGCATAATACATGTAATAAATATGCACGTAACTGCATGCATAAAAGTTTAAGGACGTGTAGGAAAAAAAAAAGAAAGAAAAAAGGTGTCGAAACAGACAGGAGTAGTAAGAAGGCAATTTAAAATTGCTTCATCGATCAGTTCATTATAATACTTTTACCTTGAAGAGGCAAATGTTCTAATAAGAATATCGTGGTTGTACCAACTTGCCGTTATTGAGTTTCCTACAAAAAAATGGAATAGAAAAGATAATGAGAATGAAAAAAAGAAACGACATGAAATACGAAGAAAGAAAAACGAAGAAAACTGACATTCGTAAAGCGTAGTTACATCACAGAAATTATTGTGCGTCCTTATCGGTTTGCCTTACACATGTATACACTTATCAAAGCATTACAGTTTTAGGAACCCTTTATCAGAGTTTGTTATGTAATATGCGCGACAGAGACAAAGTTAGCGGATGGAATTGAATAGGGAAAATTGATTGAAAAAAAATACAAGAATTATCGTACATTTAATAATCATTTCAATTTTTATTTTTCCCCTTTACTTTTTCTCCTACCATTTCAGGGACATTAATTCACAACATGATGAATATCGACTCGTTGCTCGCTCGTAATTAATTCAAATTACAGTTAAGTAGGCTGATATGCAATAATTGATAATAGGCTTGTGCAATTATTCCGAGTTTAAGGTTTACTTCAGTCGCCGCAAATTACACATCTTTGTAAGCACTATATTTTTCATTTGAAAATACGTCCTTTTTCTGCTATAATTGTTCGCGTTTATCTCTACACATGCATATAGATGTCACGCAAATATGGTCATAACCGAGTTATTATGGTACAAACATACATACAATCGAAATGTAGGCGGGTATAATAATCGGGTGTCAAGGAAGTGAAATCTCTGTACGTACATACATATAATACGTGTAAACTCGTGTTTGCGTAGTTATTAGAAATTAGAAACGACGGTCATAATTGATGTTTAATTGATGGAAAAATTTATATTCACGTATAGCGACTGACGATGTATGCATACGTGCGTACATACCTTGAAAAAACGTTGGAGGTGCGCGAGACAGAAAAATAATTAGCAGCAACCGTTCACCGCCGAAGAATATCATGTAACTCAAGTTTTTAAAGCATTATTTGAGTGAAGGGAACAGAAACATGGTCATAAGATGAATATATACGGTAATAAAACAAAGTGAAAGGAAGGTGAAACGAGAGCCGAATCAAAGTCTGCGGGATACTGTCTCTGGGTGATATTGAGTAAGTTTTCTGTATGTCTCACCTTTGCCGAATATTCCTAGAGTTTGTGATTGAAATTGATTGTTTACACCTCAGCTTACAGTGTCCAGCGCCTCGATAGTTTCTCGATTCTCTTGACTGTAATCCGATGATGTTTGTGGTTCATACATGCGTTTTGTATATAGGCAAGTATGCCGCACTCAAGTTACGAGGTATTGAATTAAACTCACGTCTGGTTGAAGCGGGGATTGGCCGTTGCACGTTACACGAATCTACACACAAATATTATTAATCGCACGATAAATTAACAAAACTGATATCGAGTAAACGTACGGTAGAAAAAAAAATTGTGCACACGGTCCCATCAAATTAGAGCGCTTCGCGGAACTGGCAAGTCGCCATATTGGAATCACCCTTTTATGGCACGAACTGTCAACACGCGGATTCTACGCTTCGTCGCAAGATGGCGACAAACTATCACTGTAGATGAAGTGCTGTCTCTTTCTACTGGATGCTGCGCATGCGTGAGACAATCTAAACAAAAAATGTAACGTTACTGATTTACCAAATACCGGTTAAAAGGGGTACAGCAGCGTCACAAGCGCAATCGCAGACTGACAAGGATACACTGCGTGGTCTGTGCACCGAGCTGAATTCATAATTAGAAAGAGAGAGCAGACTTGGCGGGGGAAACACATAGCTTACAAGTATACCTTATTGTTTTCCCTGCGTCGCAGCTCTTCTCCACTCTTTCGATCGTGCAACAGAGAGGTCTGACTCTGCTCTCTCTTTTTAATTACGGCCTTAGCTCGGTGCACAGACAGCACTGTCTATCTCGATAAGTCTATGGTCACAGCACGGCTTCAAAAAGTTCGTCGTCTGCATCTTGGTCGCTCCGAATGAGAACGAGCCTTGCGTACTTTACGCATTGTATCGCACGCACACGTTAAACAATCGTAACGCGAAAAGCCAGCTTTGCGAAGAGAACTATTATTGTACAATATAATATAATGTTATTTTGAACAGTGTGTGAAAATCGATTGTTAATTCAGGAAGGGAGTAAATATGACACGTCGACGGAATATGGTAACAATAAATACCGATATTAATCGCGGATGTTTTCGCCTCTCGAATGACACACAACTCGCGATGCATAGATATTTTGTATTTTTCAACTAGATACGTGGCTTTCGCGTATAATGTATATATATACACCTACTACGCTAACGTTAAGCAAGCATGTCCCTGAGCTGGGTAATAACAAAATTATGAAACACGTTAAATTAAATGCCGAAAAATCTCGTTAATCATCATCGGCGGGGATTATTACAGACTTTTACGTTCATGTAACAGTCACGATCGTTTTCATTATCATTTTTATTCTTAATAATTAGGCGCCAGGTATTTTGGCAGACAACTTTGTTCCAGGTTGCAATAAGAAATTGTTTATAGAATGTAAAAAACACGACTGCACGTTACGTTATTGCGTATACGTATGCACACCTTCGTTTGCATTGCGCGTGTGTGCTGCGGCATTTATTTATTTTCATTTCTCCGTGACTGCACACACGCTCAACACGCATCTGCATCTATTGCCGCTCCTGTTGCACTTAACATACGTCAAATATTATTACTTCCCGTATGATATAACCTCAATTATTATTCATCTGACATTCTCACCTAACTAGATTAATATTTTCGTCTTTATTTATCTCATTTTCATGTTCATCGTATTTTTTTATAACGGATTCTCCTTTTTATCCCCTATCGCAATAATTAAAAATCCTTGGTATTCATGCTGCCCTGCATTCCATAATTTTCAAGCACTTCTATATTACACCTTTTTTTTTCTGTCATTATCATCGATACACTTGTAACGAACAATTACAATCGAGTGAGAATAGAATTTCTACTCAAAATTTCAATGTATTAGTACGTTGTAAGTAGAGAAGTTATATACTGTAATTACTCTGTACGACTACACTCATCTAAAGCGTAATGCATTTTTCTTGCCTTTATGCAATTTAATTTCTTTTGTTTATCTTTCTTTTTTCACTGACACAACATAATTTACCGATTGTGTAACTTTGCTTACTAAACAGTTCTTGTTTTAAAATACTGTCGAGTTAGTGAAAATATCAATAAATATTTTCAGCCAACATCTCTAAAGAGTCACTGTAATGCCTTTTACAAGTGGTTAAAGTCGAACTGAATTTTTGGTAGAGTTTTACTTCACATGTGTTTTTCTCTTCCTTTGTTTCCGTTTCTTTGGTTTTCGGTCCAAATATTTGATAATCAATTTTACAATGGGATTTGAGAAAAACGTAAAATTTTTCCATGTGTTGGGCAGTTGTACCAGTGGGAATGAAAGACGACAGCTTTCTCGGCACTGTCCGGCCCACAAATTTGGGAACTGGAAGTTAACGAGCTCCCAATTAGTCATGGAAAACCAAAATCATCAGCGACAACCACATCCCAGCCATCAGTCGTTCTGGAGGAAAAATGCTCGCGCTGTGCCTGGTCGGTAGGTATTTTCTCATTAAAACTGTTGATGGAATGGATCGTTCAAAGAAATAGCACCATACCTGCCAAATTGAGCAACAAATGCACGATAGCATTCGAAGTCTTAACAAAACCGATAATTTTTATAGACCAAGTCTGAAGCAGGATCTACGGCCAGGAAAAATGGCCCACGGAGGTACAGGCGGAGCGCCTGCGGGGCAGAATGCATTGGGCAACAGCGGTAGCGGCGTGACTTCTTTCAAAGACTTTCAGGAAAGTGTCGACGATGCTTGGGATTTGGGTGATGATGAATTCTGCACGGTTTCGGATATAAAGATATCAAAGAGAGTCAGTCATTCCGCTGCTTTAAGTGTTATAAACAGCCATAGAACGGCTGGCGCTGCGCAAATAAATTGCAGAGACCAACGCCAGGATGTTATATCAGAAGAAAAAAAAACTGAGGCCCTCCAGAGGCTCGCGGTGCAGCCACTCAGGCTCCGCAACGCCACCATCAACACCTTACAGCCCCCAGTTATAAATCATCAGGAAAATTTCGACGATCTTGAAGCGAAAAACAGCAATTCTCCACAGCACAGATTGCATCAGTTTCCAGGTAGACCTCAACCCCTCAGGCAAATGGGTGCACCGCCAAAATTCTTTGTACCTTCGAAGGAACAAGGTAATTATAAATGTGTAGGAAAGCCGTCAGTTCTTGAGATCAAAAGATGAGACAAGTAATTGGAACATGCGATAGCATGAAAACAATATTTTGTGAAAAAAATTAAAACAGACTATAAATTTCAGATGGGGAAAGTAAGGTAGATAAATTCCAGTCGTTGTTGGAAGCAGCATTGTTAAATCTAGACGAGTTACGGCAATTATCATGGTCTGGAGTACCTTCAAAGCTGCGCTCAGTTACATGGAGATTATTATCTGTAAGTTGGCAAATTTTATAGCGCCTGTAGTGTGTATTAGAATTCTGAACACGAAACGAACTAAAAAATGTGCAAAATTATTGAGCTATTTGAAAAATACTTTTTCTGATAGAGTATCACGTAAGGTGATAATCGATGTTCCATCATGGGAAATACAGATATCTATTTTCACAATTGACGCATCAACTTGAAAATTCTTTGAAGAAGTGATAATTTATGGTAATTGCTTGCTTAACATTATACCCAGTTTCGTGTGAAGATTCTCAGGTAGATTGAAACCAATGAAATGTTTTGCCAGACCTTCTAAAACCCAGATTGCGTGAATTCCACAGGAATATCTGCCGGCGAACTTGGAGCGCAGGCCCCAGGTCTTGGAGCGTAAACGATTAGATTATTGGAATTTGGTAAAGCAATATTATGACACGGAAAGGGACGAAGCATTTCAAGATACTTATCGCCAAATACATATCGATATACCAAGAATGTCGCCGCTGATAACGCTCTTTCAACAGCCAACCGTTCAACTCATCTTTGAAAGAATACTTTATATCTGGGCTATCAGACATCCAGCGTCTGGTTACGTGCAGGTGAATTTTCAGTCGTTTTTTTTTTCACTCTGTTGAAGATATTCCCAGATTTTTATATTCTTTCTTTTCTTCGTCTCATTCATTAACAGGGAATGAACGACCTTGTGACACCATTCTTCCTTGTATTTCTACAAGAGGCTGCGCCAGCCTCGGCTTGGCAAGATCTGGAGAATTACGAAGTAGTTTCTCTGCCTGAGGAGCGGAGAAAAGTCATAGAGGCTGACAGTTTTTGGTGCTTGTCGAAATTCCTCGACGGAATACAGGATAATTACATTTTTGCCCAGTTAGGAATTCAGCATAAAGTTAATCAGTTGAAAGAACTGATACAGCGGATCGACGGTAATAATAAAACATGCGTGATCAATGAATAATTGGTCGTTTTACGATTTTCATGTATACATGTACAACGTTCACTCATTTTTTCTAATAAATTGTTATAGGTCCGCTACATCAACACCTTCATCAACATGGCGTAGATTATCTACAGTTTTCGTTTAGGTGGATGAATAATTTATTAACTAGGGAATTACCTCTTCACTGTACCATTCGCCTCTGGGATACTTATCTTGCTGAGTCGGACAGATTTGCTTCTTTCCAGCTTTACGTTTGCGCCGCGTTCCTTCTGCGCTGGAGACGACACCTTCTCCAGCAGCCAGACTTTCAGGTGAGTGTCAAATCACAGCTGAGTAGGATGACTTATTCAGTTTTTCAAACAATTTACTTTTTTAGATCTTCACGTTGCAATATTTGAAAATTTTTACAGGGACTAATGTTGATGCTGCAAAATCTGCCAACTCAAAATTGGACCGATTCCGAAATCGGTGTCTTGGTAGCAGAGGCTTACAAATTGAAATTCACATTTGCAGATGCTCCGAATCATTTGCAGGCGCATGACACTAGATGACGACTTTTATACGCGATCTCTTAAGGCGAACAATAAATAACTGACCAAACAACGATGGCTCACATTCTTTCCGGATATGAGTCTTGAATTATTTACAATAGAAAGAATAAATTAAAAAAACATCTAAGATTTTTCAATTGTAAACGGAAAGAACCGGCACACAGCTTGTGAATTTCAATTTGTTATAGTAATTATTATTGTTGAATTTTTAAAAGATACGGCCAACAATTTGGGAACTGTTCCTTCGAAATTTGGAAACTTGGCAATTGTTATCGTTTTACTTTATTACTTTCTTGATACTCCCGCTGCTTTGAAGAATGGCATTTTTTTACGTGAAAAAACTACTCAAAGCACCGTTGAACTTATATTTGAAAAAGATATTCTTTTTGGGGGAATTAAGCACTATAAATAGTAAATATAAACGCATATATACGATACATGTATTCATAAGTTTTATTAAAAATTTACAATGTATTTAAAATGGTGTAAAGTAGTATAAATGAACTTCGATACGTTCTTGATCATGCCTTTTTGGCGATAGTATTATTGTACTGTCGCAGATGTCGTCGATATCATAAAGTTGATACGAAAGAGAAAAAGGAAAGTGAAGGTATCAAAATATTTATTCGTAACAATTCTCATAGGTAATAAAAATAACTGGTGATGTCTCAGTTGCAGAATCATGATATTTAATAATAATTAATAAAAAAAGTTGCAAACTATCGTCTGTTCATTTGTTATCGTTAAAATTGTTATATTTTTAACAGAAATTACTTTCGAATAAAATACATTTCTGGTATGGAAAACGGTGAATTTTCTTTCGTTACTATTCGTACACCGCATGTTTCTTGTATTTTCTCATCAACACTATCATCTAAACTACGACTGGGCATTCATGTATCATTTAGTCACGCTAAACAGCAAGTAAAAATGTGAAAAATGGCATTGAGCTTTTCGTTCATTAAAATTGCGGCAGTTCTTATGGCTTGTCAAGTTAAGTATCAAGTGAATCGTAATCATTGCTTTTAGACTTCTCAGTTTCAGATGTGAGAATATCACATGAGTATTTCAGTAAAATATTATTCCGTCGGAATTAATAGCCGTTCTGTAACATAATTCGAGTTGAAGTAGAGAGATTCTTTTCGTTAAAAATAAAAGCAGAAGAAACAAAACAATGAGGAAAGGAATTATTACATGTTATAATAAATAAATTAAACTCCCTAAATGCATTAAAATTTACTGACATTAATAATTAGCCTTATTTTATAATGAGTTAGTTAGATTATTCAAAATGGTCTCTTCTGTTCGTCAGTCTTGGAATACGTGGCATTCCTTATATAATTGTTATACAATGCGATTATTACATCTAGCGATACAGCATGACTCTGCATGGGACTACTTCATTTAGTTTCGTAACCAGTCAATTGACTTCAAGATGTGCAGCTTATTTGTATTGATGAATATTTTCCACCACCAGTTAACGATTCGTAATAAAGCTTGATATGAGCTTTGTTTTATCTTGTTTTCACTCATTCATTTCCTCAGTAAATAGTTCACATTCATTATGCCATAATATCATCTTACCTATAACTGAATTCGTCATTACTCGTCCAGATCCATTATGTTGTAATCGAATCCAAGGGGCTGTAGCATCGACAATGATTCGTTCTCATCAAAATCCTTCTGCAAAATTAGTGTGAACATCATTCATCAAAGGCACAATTCTATCGCGTCAAATTCTAATATCCAAAGTAGGTGGATCAAAAAAATTCAAGATTTCAAAAGAAAAAAAAAGCGTCAAACGCTGCCGTTAATGGACTCCAAGTTCTATGAAAACTTACATAGTCCACAGCAATTGGTAGCCGATCAACGCATGGTGTGCATTCCATAGTGCTACGCCCATTGTTGTCCGCATTACATTCGCAATGTTGACACGTGCCTGGCGTTGCACTGGTCGCGATTCTTTTGGAGAATACAGAGATGAACTTTTTAATAGCTGTTGGTTTCTCAAAGCGTAATTTTTTTCCGCTGAAAACAGTGCCGTTGGTTTCAAGAGCAAGTGGCGTGCAGTAACCGAGAATGCTTTTGGAAAGTTTGACTTGTCTGTGCAATTCTTTATCCCCAGTCAGCACTCTCGTATCCTTTTTCGTATACGATTTGCTTGCATCGAATCCGTACAGCACCTTTCCTATTCTTTCCTTTTCCAGCTGGAAATCCGCGTCCACCAGTATGTGAAGTGTCACTTCGTGCTCAAGCATCACTTGGTGCAGGACCGAATAGTCCAACTGTAATTATGAGTTAAAAATTAATGAAAACAGAAGATCGACTTGAGTCTGGAAACGTTAAAAGTTTGAGCTAGGAATAAGATTGAAATTAAAATCAGAGCTATTCGTATTAAAGTTTGTTCTGTAAAGGGAATTTATTCGTTATCATTTTTCAGTAACATATCATGAAATTCATCTCAAGAAGCACAAATATAGATCTTTTTATGTATGTGACATGTTTACAAGCGTATTTCACTACTTTTTAAAAGCCACGTAAAACGGACCCGGCCGTCTATGAAATGATATGAAAATAGGTCATATCTATTTTAGCAAGAAGAAATTTTCGAATTTGCATTCTCCATTTTTCAGTAACGGGATCAATCAGGTTTTTTTTCTCTCTCATTTAATTTTGGTTCTATATCGAGCAAAGTCTGTCTAAAATCGCTAACAGCTACGTATATGAAATTGATGTACCATCTGGTGCTGAGGATCACAGTGCGAACATGGCAGTAAAATAAACGTTTTCGAAACACCAGCACGATATTCCAGCAGAGAGGCATATCTCAAGGCAGCAAATATGTCCTGAGTGCCATTTCCAATTGGGATATGGTCGAAGTAAGTCATGAAATGTTTGTGATCACTTGTAAATGTGTCTCCGTTAATAACCAGGCTCCTTGGTTGATCGTACACGCCATCTGCCCCAAATGTAACCAGAGACCATCGAAGATTATCGAGTTGTAACTCGTTGAACTCCATCTTCAGTTGAGAAATGAACAGTTCCATGCTGGCGTTTGACTTTATATTCTTGTTACAGTTTTTTGCTTCGACGATGAAAACAATGTCCGAAGATTTGGGGACTGCCTTGCCTTCCAATTTTCGGAAGCTCCCCTCTGCGACTTCAGACCCATCGACCAAAGTACATTTGGTGCATTTGTCCGGGATCCTGATGTACGTGTCGTGGAACAAGCAAATTTGGATGTAAGAAACGGCGACGTTGCAAGCCTCTTTTTCGCTTCTGCTATTGAAGCACATGGTTTCAAATGGATTCGGATTCACTGTATTGAAGCAGGAGCTGAACTCCGAATTTTTATTGGCGAACAATTCTTCACAGATTTTGAGCTCGTCATTCTTTGCTGGTTTGCTGAAGGCACGATTCTTCATGGTAGTACATTGCGTACGATTCAGTGACCAACTCTGCGCAAAAGCTCCGATGTCTGTGCTGATTGTTCCATAAGAATTCAAAAAGTCGTCCGACTGTTCATTGCTCATTGTTCCAAAAAGACCGGCGGTCTTTCCATAATACCAACCGGATAGTTCGAGTGTACACAAATCGAATTTCATATTGCATTCCAGCCTGAAAAGCTTTTTCCTCGACTCCACGATGACTATGCTTGCTTCTTGATAGACATATGCCTGTCCATTGCCAATCTCAGCCGGAAGTTGGTATTCGAGTTGAGAATCCAGCAGCCTCACAGACTGTATTAAACAGAAGAATAGAACAGACCGAAATAATTAGCGATTTATTTATTTTCCAGCACTGCCATGCGTGTCGAGTCGACAACAATACTCACGTTCTTGAATACGTCCAGCTGAATCGCATTGCCTCCTGTTACAACGATTATTTGATGACTGGTGTCAAGCTCGTCTACACTGTATTTGATCAAGACGGAAAATTGATTGTGGACAAAATCGTGCGCAAGTAGATAAGTACATTCTCCGCTAAATTCGTAATAGCGACCGTCGAAGGTCATGTAATGTTGACCACCAGCGATCATTGCTTGAGCTGGAAAGAAGCGAAGCTGTGTAAATTTCTTCCGTAGAACCCGTTGGGTGTGAAACACGTGATGAATTATTCTTCGTTAGCTGCTTCGAGACGAAATAGAAAAATACCTACCCTTGAACGGTGGTAACCAGCTGGAAGGCTCGGTATAGGGTTTATACTGATAATAGAGAGTCCAGAAGGTCAGGTTGGATGTGACGAAGTAGGATTTCAAGTCGGAGATGGCGCGATACTCCGCGATCTCTTGGAATTCGGGTGTTTGGTTGAATGCGTGCCAAGACATTGGAAGTTTCTGTTCAAGATGCAGTAGCCCCTTTTCTGGACTGAATATGAATTTTGTTTTGGCTTCTCTATACCGGTTTTCCGCCTGTAAAGCCGTCTGACTAATGTCAGTCAGCTTTGAATGGATAAATTTGATGGTATGGTTTATTTGATCGCCTACTTCGAAGTACTCGTACAAGTACTTGGCTTTAGCGTAAAGTTGTTGAACTTTTTCAATCGTGTAATGCAAAAACGGCAACTTCGTCAACTCCAGTAATTCGTTTATTATCTCGTCTACGACGTTCTTGAGCTCGACGCCAAACGGCACCATTGTGAAGTATCGTTCTCTAATGAATGTTATAATTATGCCAGAATATTTTCTGACATTTGTCACTATGTCATGGGCCTGAATGTCTTTGTATATTCTGTCCACATCCTGTGTGAAGTTTGTGAAACGGTCAAAGTAAGGTGAAGTTATAATCTCGTTTCTGCGATCGTACAAAAAGTCGAGGACCTCCTTGCTCGCCTTCCAAACAACTGTTTCGAGGTAGTGAATCACCTTTATAAATAACGGCTCGACATATCTCAGGAATTTTGTCCACTGGTCAGAAGCAGCCGACGACATATTTGCCCAGAGGTTTTCCATCCACTTTATAAACGAGACATGAAGGTCCTTCACAAATTTGTCATACTTTTCAACAAACTTTTCTATTATCGACGCTATTTGAGCCATGGAATCACCTTTCAACATTGCCGTCACGATTTCTGATAGCTTGTTGTAACCGGATTTGACAGCTTCTATAGCCCACAATAGGGAATTTCTTACAGCCTGACCAGATTCCCCCATAATCTCCCATATTTCGTTGAATATGTTCGGCAAAGATTGCATGTGACTTCTCAGAGACAAATCGTCAATCACGTAGGAGCCGAATGCAACGATATCTTTGACGTAAAACTCATTAGCGTTGTAAGATTTATTCAGATATATTTCTAAGTCTTCCAGATCGGTTTGCAGTTCTTTCAGGTTGCTAAAAACATGAGAAATAATATTTTTAAACAGTTTCTAACCGTCAATGGTGCTATTTGTGAAAGCTAAATAAAATTATCCTACTTCCAATCCTCCAGAAACTTGCTCACATCCTCATGAGCGTCTTCCCAAATATCGTAAATAGCACTGACGGTCTCACTTCTTATATACTGCTTCCAATATTCGGCATCGTTACCTATGCTCTCGTATGCCTCGTTGAATGAGTCCTTTACCGTACTCTGAAAAAAGGTTTGACAATTGATTTCAGCGAATAATATTCTTCTACAAAAAATTCAGTGGACTCAAAGCTGGTGTTTCCTGAGGTTTACACCGCAGCGTGATGATAAAAAACACACCATGACATCCTCCTTAAGTTCTGGTCTCCACGTCATCTTTGACGTAACGAGTTTAGAATGATTTAACCGCAAGTAAAAAGAGACATCTGCTATGGTGAAATCATCACTGTAGGTTCTCCATATATCGAAAACGACATTACGGGCGTCAGGAATCTTTCCATACATTCTCAGACTCTCGACAGCATCTGAATAACAGTAATTATCTCAAAGGACATGCACCAGCTACAATCCATAGCATCGCGAATACAGTTCTAGTTGAATCTTACCTGGGGTGTAATTCACCATCAGCCAAGTAAGCTTCTCGTCAATGTTGAGGTAAAATTGCCCCGTCGCGTCTATGTCTGGTGTATAAACCAACGATCCGTTAAGAATGTATTCCGGATGGGTGGGATAGTACCTAGTCTTCAGATGCTTGACTACCTCCTTATTCTCTCTGAGCAATTCAATCTCATATTTCGACAGATCTATGTATCCGTATAGCTGTCCTTTTTCCACCGGAAAGAAACTGCGCTTGTAGGAGCCGTGATTCTCAACTTTGACGAACACAAACATGTGTTTGTGAAGGGTCCCGTTCACTCGTAAGTCCAAGTTAGTGATCGGATGTTGACCAAATATTTCATAGCTGTATTTGCGGTCCGCTGGCCAGCTGCTCTCATCGCGTACCTTGCCACGCAGTACCAGGAGCTTTTCGGAATTTGTTGAGTAGTCAACCACCAAAGCGACATTGATGAAATCACTGGGATCAGTTCTATCATATTTCGCTGTGAACGTAACGTCTTTTTTGAAACTAGGATGTTTGAAACTCAGTACCGCCTGACGCTGTCCCAACAAGTCTGTGCTTTGCATTTTTTTCCACTGAAAACCTGTTCCTACGCTTCGAGGTCTGGCCATATCCCTGTCCCATTGAAGTATGGCTTCCGAGTTTATGTCCGAGCTGTCAATGCTGTAAGAGGCGTCAAGGGTGAAGTTTCTCCTCGGATAAACAAAGTCTAGTACCACAAACTGGTTTTCGACTTCTTCCGTTGTCTTGTTAAGTATATTAACATGATACGAGGCCCAGGCGTCGCTGGCCAGACTCAAACGAGCGTTGTGGTCGAATTCTCCCGGGAGGATTTTGTAATCTGTGCGCAGATTTACCGTGCGATTCAAGTGAATCGCTTTGATTTGAATGTCCTGACCCGTATGCGTTGTTCTTATGCGAGTCTCGCCGGCTATGTGAAAGTCTGAGAGGTTTCCCAGCCTGTATACATCAACTTGTTTCAATTCTGTCGTTGGATAATTTGTCCCAGCGTTACCGCCGCTGTACTCGTACTGATTGATGTACACGATTCCCAACGGTTTAAAACTGTTCTGAATGGTTATTTCGATGCGATCTTTTTCAAAACCAGCTCTCGACTCGCTCTTCGAGTTATATTCACCGTGAACTATTCTCTGCGAGTTGTAAATCAGCTCCGAATGGCCAGTAGTGATCAGTGGACGTTTTTTGTAACCGTATTTCAGGAGTCCACTGTGGCGAGTGCTCAGAGGAATTTCAGCCTGCAAACTACCCTCCAAAGTCGAATCGAGCTTCTCACTGTTATACGTGTACTCTGATTTCAGAAGTGCCGTCTCGCCTGGCCAAAACGCTTCCACGTGTCTCTTGTTGTTCTTTCTATAAAATTTAATAATTTCGTATTATCATACATGAAACTTACATTACATATTTCATACAATGTGATCCTGGAACTGGCTAGACTTTGCAATATCCAGTAAAGGAATTTCGAATCCAAATTTAATCACATGAAACGACTAACAAGAAGACTGGCAAACAACGATAAGAATAAGGACTAAAAAATTACATTGTTGTGTAGACCACGAAATTGCAAGCAATGTAGGGTATGCCTTCTATTGGAGTGGACGCGTTGAACGATCCATTGACGTTGGCGAGACTGGCATAGACGATGCGTGCTGTTCCGAGACGTTTTGAAGAAGGATAGTAGACGTCTGTATTGATAATATTATAAGCTGTTGACGCTTTGCTATATTCTAAACGAAGTATGAAAGTTTCTTCTTGCAAGAATTTAGGCGTTCGAAGTGAATAATCGAAGCTGATTTCGTTTGGTTGGAATGAGACGTTGACAAAGTTATTCACTGTCTGATGAGATTCCAAACCCCATGTGAATCTCAGATGAGCATTGATGTCTTGAGGGTTTATTGTCAGCTGTTTAGCAAAGAAACAGAGATAAAAGATAAATATGTTTTCAAATTATGAATTTTGAAAAACTTAAAGATTATGTCATGGTAAAAACATTACTTCTAAATATTTCACTGCTTATCTATAACTTATCTGGCTTTTCCTGAACTTTTATTTTATAAACTGTGATTTCCATAAGATTTTTTGTGCAGAGAATAATGAATAAGAAATACTTTTGCAAAAATAAAATTGTTTAATTCAATTAGATACTCACCGCACCGTCTGAAGCATAATTGATTTTCGAGACCTGAGTGTTGTACCCAACGGCGTACTTCGTGTTCTTCGGCTCCTTCAGCAAATGATAGCTAACCAAAACAGTATGACAATCTTTCTCAGGTGGTGGTAGTGTCAAACTAAATATAGCGTCTACGTTGCCTGTATCAATAAAACCTATGGTGGCATTACTGCCGAACGTCCAAAGGTCGTGATCGATGTTAACATCAAATCCTGTGTTAATGTTCCTCCTTGTATTGTGAGGATCTTTGAAAAATAACTTAGTTTCAACGTGCTTTTTAGCTTTGTTTATTTCGTAATCAAGGAGAACGTTTGCATACATGTCCTCCAAGTAGAGTAAACCCCATTTAAATTCAATGTAACTTCTGTCTTGATTAAAATGATGATTGGCTTGGACGCTTCCTGTTACATTAGACAGAAGCATGTCGCCACTGACCATGAAGTTTTTTATACTCTTGAAGGGGGTTTTTCCACGTACATATACACTAACGTTACCGTTTACTTGAGTATTAACAAAAGTGACAAGTTCGAAATCGATCTGATTTCGATCAGCGCTGTATATTTTTGCACCCGTATTCCAATTCAGTATGTTTCTGCAGCTAAAATCAACCGCCAAATCCCTCGGACTGTTTATAGTTTGGAACTTAAATCCATAAGTTTCTTTGACGTAGCTCAGAGTGATATTATTTTTCAGCATGGAATTTTTCGCAGGAACAATCGTCGCATCAACTGACATAACAGTTTCGTCTTTGGTAACTATCTGGCCATAGACTTTGTAAGGTTCTGCCGAGTTAGCGCTGGTCAAATCACCTTCAAATTCCAGCAGTTCGTTGCTCACTTTCAAGACGTTCCCAAGAAATTCAAGAGTCTCATAATTTTTAATTGGAGTTATCGCTCTGCCGCTCACTATCTTGTCTTTGTAGTCGCCGATAATTTTAAACTTGCTTTCAGATCGGTATACAAGATCTAGGTTCAATTTAGCCGACTCGTTTTCCGATATTGAATTCGCATGATGAATGCTAACTCTGACGTGCTCAAGCATCTCAATTGGCGAGTTCAGTTGTAGTGTCGCGTTCATGAACTTAGTTCCTTCAACCTGCCAAACTCCTTGAAGATTATACTAAAATGTAGGAGAAAAATTATTTACTACATGACAATCATCATAAAAATCGTGATCGTTCCATCTCAATCAACTCACAACTTTTAAAACTGGTTCATAGATTTTGAGTCCAAATTCCATTTGACTTTCCCGTGACGTCAAGTCTTTTTTTATTATGATTCTGGTCTTCGGCACGATAAACTTGGAGCTGTTAATTTTTGCTTGCATCATGGTATCGAGATAACCATCGTCGGACTGCAAGAAAATTCAATCAGGAATAGAGTTTGATCATTCTAGCAAACAAATAAACTAAGTCACAACGTAATTGGGTGTTTAGTAATTACTTCATAAGATCCGAGAAGATCAATTTCGAAGTCGTTTCCGCTTAGATCAAACTTTCCTTTGTATAAGTTTTCATCCACTTCAACATATATCTTGCCATCGACGTACAATACGAATTTCAGAGGCGTTTTAATTCTGAACGTCACATCATGAGTTTGTAAATCGTCGGCAGCTCCACGATTCGTATAGTTGACATTATAACCAGCCTGAAATTATGGACAGAAAAATTTATTTCTTACGCACAAACAATAATTCTCAAAGACGATACTTACTTCCATCCAATTAGCGTGATTCTTCACTCTCAAATCCGTTGCAACAAAATAGTCGTTGTTGATAAGGTCACAACTAAGTATGTAGGTGGAAGTTATCTCCGACGCGGATTGGAACGGTGTGTCAATCTTCAGCTCATTTTTCATGTTGACATAATCGTCCAAACGAAATCGATCATCAAGCCGAATAGTTCCAGAAGGAATTTTTAACGAACCCAAAACTTTGAAATTTGGATCATTCTGTTCTATGTCCAGATCACCGACAATCGTTTCAAATAGGGCCAAATCGATCTGAAATTTTTTTAAAATATGAAGTAAAAATCGATGACTATGGGAGAAACAAAACGAAATTACATCAATTAGTCGACAGACGTTCAAGTTTCTCACCAGAATCTGTCCTTGCCAGTATAACGGCTCTTCGTCCTCAATGTAGTCATATAAAACTTCCGCAGTAGATGTAACTGGGTCAGGTATTTCGGGGATGCTGAATGGGGGAGGTTTTGGTCCCCCGTTGGCAGTGACACCGAATTTGGTGTCGGAAAAGCGAATTGAGAATTCACTGTCAATTAGCATTTTTTTAATCTCTGGACCATTTTCAACAACAAGCTTAGTTACGATGCCGCACTCCTCGAATCCATCCATAGGAGTGTAGAGAATGTAGGTGTGGTGAAAATCTGTGAGATTTTGGTAGCGCCAAACACCGACGAAGCCAGCCGTCATGTTCCTGTAACCAACTCTGAAATCGGCTTCCTTTTTGTTCAATTTAGCAACGACAAGTGAGTGTTCGAGCAGTTCAATCGGCGTTGCAACTTCCAGTTTGAAATTGAAGTCGGATCCGTGAAGAAACAGTTGAATCAAAGCCTCGAGTCCTACGCTTCCATGGGGCCCGTCGATTCTGGCCACGACATGTCTGTCCTTCTCAGACAAACCAAAGTTTCCCTGTAAAGTAGAGAACCTTTCAATGGGTGTCGTCAAATTGAACTGCACCATCGATTCCTTGATCTTAGCCAGATCGCCAACCAAATTTCCCGTGTACTTCCTTTTGTCTAGGTCAACGTAAACTGCCCCGCGAATTTTCCAATTTGGAGTAAACTGTAGGCTGCAAGTTACGTCTCCTCTTTCATACGCTGCCAGAGGGGATATCATGTTCAGGACTCCAGTCAAATTGAACGAGCCATCCTTTCCCTTGATTAAATCCCAAGAACTTTTCAAGTCCAATACTTTGTCTGGGTAGTAGGTGATGTGCAGACGAGTGTCCGTTTTCCTCCCGTTGGATAATCTGTGCGTCACGTTACCATTTATCCACTTCAGAGGGTGCATAGTGCTGACCAGTTTATAATTTCCTTGCCATTCTAGCACCTTATCATCTTCGATCAGGGTTCCTGACAAATCTATCGAGAAGTGTTGTGAATCTTGCCAGTGAACGCTGCCTCTCGCCGTTACGGCATTGTTGTTCTGCATATACCTGCGGAGAAAACAGAGATATAGTAATTGGAGAAGATATTCCACAAAGCACGGGCTGTTTGACATCGATCAAACGACCCGTGAGAGATTTCAATAGTTCTACATATGAACTTGGATATGATAATTCACCTTGCATCAAGCGACGTCCTTTTCCATAGTTCAAAAGGTGTGAGAAGCTGAGATTCTATTTTGAATATTTTGTTAGTTGGCTCCATGTTATAGTCGGCATTGATGGTGAAGTGAACGGCATGCACTGGCGACCATTCCAGTCGGATATCAGATACGTAATTATTACGTCCGCGAAGCGCCAAGATAGAGCTTCCAGTGACGAGTCGCCCAGGGTATGTGACCATGACTATAGTGCTGAAATTTTTCTCTGTGGGATCGGAGAACTTGACGAATTGAAATGACGTTGCAAATTTAAGGTCAGGGTCCCGATTGGCATCCCATTTTATTTCTAAACCAGCCTCTTTTTTGTTGGGCTCATCTATCGCTCTCGCTATCAAGTGAACATCTTTCCATCTGTCTAGGTGAACTTCGATTCTCGCTTCACGTTCCTTGTCGACGTTTGCAGTGAGGGAATAAACGTTGCTTTTGTATCGGCACTCAAGGTAGCTCAGAAAGTGCATTGTAGTTAGACTGCCGTGTGTTACTATCAAACCATATTTCTCTTGTTCCGATTGCTCGAGTTGCAGATCAACCTTCAAATCTGTCGCATCGTTGTAGATTTTCAAGTTCACCACGACATCTTTGGCAAAGCTTGGCGAATCCAGAAGAAGCTTCACTGTGTGATCAATTATGGCTACTGTAGAATGATCTGTGTAAGTTCCATGAGCGGTCATATTGTGGCCGCTGAACCAAGTGCCAGCCAGCTTGACATCATACTCGTTCCGCGTTTTCTCCTTTATATCTATATCTATCAGCATTGGGGTAAATGTTGGTATCGTGAGATTGACATGGGCTTCAATGTCGAACATCGCTCCGCGAGGCATTTTCACAGTCGTCAAGAGCGCAATCTCCTTCCCTGAAGGTAAGAAAAAACATACATTAAAATTTTACTACCAATTACTCGAGAATATTTATTGTGTAATTACCTGGAGCGTATCGTATTAAACCACTGCTTATGGTCTTTACCCCACGAGAAAAGTGACTAATTCCGACCTTGATGTCCAGGTTTTGTATCGGTTTTGTGATGGCAATAAAAGCGGTGATCTTGGCTCCTTCGTTGGAAAGGTAAGTTCTGGAGTTGGTAATAACCAATTGAGCAGTGAATTTGTGCTTATCGTCATGGAGGTGGGGGTTCGAATTTATTTCAGTATGAATTTCAAGGTGGCCTAAAGCTTGCCGGTACCATGCGCCCATGTTGATATTTAAGTGGGGATAAGCCGAGGATTGCAGCTTAAAAGTGGCTGCTTTGTGAGTTAAACCCTTCTGAGACTGATTGCTCAGCGATACTTCGACTTGGACGGTTTCCTTCTTCTGAGAAGCAGAACCCTGTATTTCTTTCAGCTGATATTCGACATTTATATTCCCTGAAACGCTGGCGTTTTTCCGCATTATGTAACCCCTTATTTGACTCCAGAATTTTTTCGTTTCAAACAGTAAATTGATATCACTTTGCGATACATTCCCCTTCTCCGTAATTTGTACTGTACCTATTTTTGGGAAATTCGATACTGTTAATCTTAAGGGATGTATCAAATAGTAGAATGCTTATGTGAATGAAAAGCGGACAATGTTTCAAACATAAATATGTTTGTTGATGTAATAGAGAAATTTGTTCTAAAAGTCAAGAAACGAGTAGAATCATATTTTTGCTAGACAAAATTGAGAAGCCGCAAAATCGAGAGGAACAAATTATTTTTATTAATGTTTACTTGCCCGAAACTTCAACCACCCGTTCGTTATTGATTGCCAAGTATAATTTAGGACTATAATTGTAGCCGTGGTGACTCAGCACCCTGGTATATCCAATACTAGCGTCCAGATGTTTAGTACTATTAACATCCAAGCCAAGGTCTATTAGAAATTGATCGTCTGTTTTCTTGTAAGTTCCTGAAGAATAATAAATATTGATTGAAATTGCGATACGAACAAGGAACGTGAAGTTTGGTACACGAGTGATAAATCATCACCTTTAGCAACTAGTAAACTACCAGCTGCGCGTAGGACAACAGAAACATTGCGGTTATTGGCGTCGAATGAAATCTGAGCACTCATCTCCCTCTTGGTCAGAGATCCAGGAGTATCGAAGACCATCGTGATGTTACTCTTATTCTGAAATACAAAAGATTCAGGCTGTATCGAGTCTAATCGCAAAGTGAGGAACCCAGTACAAAATAGTTATAATTTCTAGCTTACCTCAGAACGTTGCCACTTATATTCAAAAAGATAGCTTTTGATCGTCTTGTCTGTTTTCATCAAAGACACCTTGAACAGAGTCGGCCCATTCAAAACGAAGTAGGCAGCGTTTGGATTCTTAGTCACGTTTGAAAATTGATAAGTGGTACACAACTTGAGGCCTATAATTTTATCGAGGGCTGCCCAGCTGCAGGTATTGTTGCTGACGATCTGTATCAGGTTGTGTTTCTTCAGTTCCTTTGTACTTTGATCGGAGACGATTAATCCTACTGGGGTTTCGTCAGTTTGGGGTCCGTTTGTGCTGAGATACGTGACGTCCGTGAGCATGGAAAAGACTTCAATTTTTTCGTTGGGTAGACCTAGGTTAAGGCTGACCAATTGCATATCTTTCACAATTAAATGTCCTTGCACTGCCCCGGAACTGTATAAGTTGGACTTCAGCTTGATCCCGGCACTTTTGTAAAAAGCGTCGATAACCATTGTACCAGTTACGTCTACGCTGACACTGAAAAAGTAATACAGAAGTACAGTGCTAGCCCAAGTTTTCATTTCCTTTAATGCGCAATCAAGTGTCTTACCTCGGCATTATGTTTCCCATTATTTCCAGTGCCTCACTGTTTCCTAATCGCTTGTTGTTCAAAGAACCAGACATTTTAAAGTTACAAGCTGTGGAGCCAGAAGCACTGAGATGGAGAGGGAGACCAGAGGTCGTCGGAACGACGTACGAAGAGTCCAAGAACATGCTAGTTTTTTCATATTTCACATCATTACCGGAAAGGATTTTCATCAGTTTTGCCCAAGGATCGAGGGAGGCTATAGTGGTTCTGATTTCTTTGTCTCCAGTCAGAGTTACATACTGCACGTCGTTGCCGAAGATTTTCAAGGAAAAACTTAATGTTGGATTGTCAAAATTATTGTCGATTACGTTGGGCAAATTTTTTATTTTCTCAGCATAGTTCTCGCCTGTGTTTTCACTATTTACCGATCTTAGGCTCCTCAAAAAGTTTTTAAAATGCAAGCTCACTTTCTCGTTACTGAGCGGGCCGTTAGGTCCGAAAAAATTCTCTGCGTAATATTCGATTCCTTCAAAACGAATTGCCACTTCAAACATATTTATAGATTCGCCCAAGACATCAACGGTCGCATTTATGGTAGCGGTTCTCGGTATGTAAGACTTTGGTGAGAATATTAAATTCGTTTGATAATTAGCACCAACGTTGTACTCATCCGAGAAAAATGAGCTTTCATAGTTTCTGGAAAATTTACGAATATCACTGTCGAATTTCTTTCCCAAATCTCGGTCCATTAGCAGACTCTGAACTTCGATTCTACTCGGCGACGAGGACTTCAGAAGATTTTTCAAATGGCTCCAAACAAACGATCCAACTATGCGAACAAATATTGAAAAATATTAACTTTGTTCACTAAATATTACAAGCATCTTGACTATCGTTATTTCAATCGCAATGCAGTACACTTACCTTGATTGACTTCCTCTTCTTTCAGCGTGTGCTTTATTATTTTTATCACGTTGTAGTCGGGGCATCGCATCACCTGGAGATACGAAGCGATTCGGAGTTCCGTATCTTGACTAGAATTTCGGTAAAGATTTAGAAAAAAAGCGTCCCTTGTTTCTTGGCATGAGGGCAACCTTCGATGAGCGTCGATGGCTGCCACCCTTGTCTCCATCGTCAAATATCCACCCGCACCTTCGATACATCCCTTCAATATTTCTCTTAATCCCTCAATTTCTAATCCCATATTTCCAACGGATTTCAGAGCTTCCAACGTCTGTAAATTGAAAAAATTTATGTATAATTGATTTTACTTTTTTTGTTTCATTCTTAAATACTTTACTCACATCTGAGAAACGTAAAACGATGATTTACAAGCTAGATTATATCGCCAGCTACGACACTGATAATTACCTGTTTCGTTTCCAAAGTCGAATGACTTTTTCTGCGGCAGCCTTTTTCGATTTTTGCTTCTACATAGCGCAAAAATCTAGTAACAGGCTCTACGCGGAGGCAATTGTTGTCCACGTTTGTACAATAGGCGTGAATGATGCTAGAGTAAGCTAGGTCAAATTGGGAATCACCCAGTTCGCTTGGATGCTCCAAAAGGGGTGCGAGTGCCCGGAGAGTCTCCTTGTCAGGGCGTGGAATTAAAGCGAATCCTGATATCCAATCCTTAACTTTTTCGAGTGGCACTTGTTTCCGTATTATTAAATCCTTCTGAACCATCAGAGCAGCAGTGCTTTCGATGTACGGCAGAGCATTGATTATGTGCTTTCTGAAAATCGTGATAAAGACTCTTCAGTATTTAAAATAAGACTTTCTTTTACCGCAGTTTTATTGATGGTAAGTTGGTATCACAGGATGAATCGTCAATTTATACTACCTTCCCGTTCTGCAGATGCTGTCGGCACGCAACAGCAGCATTGACAGAGATGGGTAATTGAGTAGACGAGCAGAATGAATGAACTTTGTAAACACTTTGGAGAATTCCTCTTGAAGTTCTTCACCCGATCTCATCTTGCACATGCTCTTAAGGGAGTTGCGAGACGTTCGCAGCTCTCCGTGCGTTGGTTTCAGAGTAACGACATGGTTGTACAAAAGGTTGACTCTTTTCGACAATGGAAAGTCCTCTCCTTCGCCTTCGTCTACATCTACAAAGTCGGAGACTTCCTCGATCAGGTTAAGTGATGACCGAGTGATGCTTGTCGCCCCGGCCCTTCTTCCGTTGGATAAAGGTCGGATCATGTGCACGTCGATGCATGTTACCGCCTCGTAGATGTTATGGTCCAATGTTATTTCACAATCGCTCGAAGACTTCAACAATGGCTCGCGAAAACTTCGAGGATTTGATGAAAACGGACTTCTGTAAGAGTTCGATTGAAGAACGGAGAGATACTTGTTTCTATTTGTACAAGATGCTATGTTCTTTGTTTTCTTTAATAAGAGACTTGTCTGCCTCGCTTCGTAGAGCTTGTAATGTGTGTGGCAAATGCCGTTGATGTCCAATTCTTCAGAAGAATGGCTTACATCAAACCTTTTCATCGTATTTTGAAACATGGAGAGTACTCCTTTTTTCATGTTCAGCACCCACACCGGTTCCTCGGGGTGCGGGCAGACCTCGAGTATCTCACCATCTCGAAACGCGAATCTAAGTGCATATTGCTCGACGTTTTTCACAAACTCAGCTCCAGCTCTGTCGGGGAATTCAGCATCATAGGTTGAACGATTCGACGAAATGCTCGACTCCGTCAGTTTCAAATGACCTTCGCAAGGGGATGTGAAACTCAGTGATACCACAGCGTCAATTTGCAGGGTCGATTCATTGCGACGATCGTTTAACGTCACTCCCAGGTTTGTACTGACGTCGATTTGGTACGCATAACGGTAAACCACACCTTGCAAATACTTGAATTTTACTAAGTGGTCGGCAGAAACTGTGGAAACAAAATTTTGAGTACACTCACGTATTGTTTGAAACTTGTTTTTCTTCGTTCTATTGTAAGAAACTACTTTTCAAAAGTGTTACTCTGCATAATATGTTTTATTAACGTTATATTTAAGAAACGAAAACTCACCGGAACATTTTGTGCGACTGCACAGGGCCGGGACGTTGACGTACACTGTAACGAGATCAAATTAATGCTGTGAACTGTGGTAGTTTTTTTACCATTTTCAAAACACCAACTAAAAATATGAAAACTCACCGGCATAAGTATCGATGCACAAGACAACAAGGCACAGATACACCAGTATTAACAAACGATTCATATTGAATGATGTTTAAATAAAAATATGTTAGCTAAGTGTTTAACATTGCCAATAAATTTGGTTTCGTGGCGCGGCGATTCTGGCTCAGCAACTGATCTTAATGAGATATTTATCTCTGCCCTTCTCTTCTCCAACGAAATCACGTTCTAGTTCACTGCAGAACAACAACTTGTTGACAGAAAGCCAGGCAAAGGAATACTGGGGGTGAAGCTGAACGAATTTAATTTAATTCAACGCTTGTTCGATATTGGATAAGTAAGTGCTTCCTGCCTTCTCCTGTGCTTTCTGAAGGGGAAACGGATATGCTTGACACAGCATCGTATGCAGTTGTGTGGTAGGAATTTCATAGTATTCCAACTGGTGGGTTAAAGGTTGAGGATTGATAAGATACATGATATAAGGCTAAAAGACATCAGGCAAAGGTCTCTTTGAAATTATTGGGAGTCTAGGATACTCACGGTCAAAGTTCAATACAGATAAGACGTCAAGAGGGAAACTAATCCAATGTTGGCTCAGCATCTACTTAAGATAAACATGATCAAACATTAGTTTAATTTTAAAGAAATAATCTTCATATATTTTTTTCCATTCAAGAAACTTCTTTCCATTGTTATTTTACATTATTCGAAAGAAATGATGTTCGGAAATATTTTAATTATCTATCTATCCGTATTGCAAATTGATTGTGGAGAAACAATCTAGCACACAGTAATTAAAAAATAGTTAAGCAGTAGAACTTCCAAGAATTAATCTAACTTATCTCAAAACTCAATATTCATACAGATATTTGTATGGTAAACATAATGTTTTCTCGTCAAAAAATACAATTGCCTTCTGCCTTTGTTTGATTGGTAAAGATCCGCTGCAGGTATTGAAACGAAAACAACCAACTCATGTTGACGGATTTCCTAAAAAGTAAGACATTAAATTTTCTTCAGCAAGAGAAACAAAAATATATTAAATAGATTTCCCAAAATTATTTTCATTGCTTTCAACGGTTCATTGACGATATCAACAGTCTCCAAATTATTCATCGACATTATAATTACCTCTACCGATTTTCATCAGGCCAAACAATCTTCTCTATCCAGTCCAGGTAGTGGGAAATCCTCGTATAAACGCCAGGTGAATTTTTGAGTGCACATAAACGCCCAAAACTTGTAATGCCAATTATTCGATAGAGACATTTATGATTAGGATCCAATATTTGCAGAGGACCCCCAGAATCTCCTTGGCAAGTATCGCTTTGCCAGCCTCCACTAATATCTCCAGCACACAACATACTTGGCACAATCCCCCTCGGGATTGCGGTTGAACGATTCAATCGGAGAGCACAATCCACATTGTCTACAATGTCCAGACGAACTTTCAGCAGCTCGTCGCTACGCTCTTTGCCTGAAACCAGAAATTAGACGATAAGATAAAACCCTCAAAAATGCTAACGGGTTCTCTAGATCTTTTCAGTGACATTTAGAGACAATTGCTCTGACTTTACCAATCCCTGTGACACCCCAGCCACTCGCCCATGCTTGGATCGGCGTAGTATCAAACTCGGAGTACAAGCACGCAGGCTTTATATCCGACCCAAATGTCAGGGTTTTGTTCAATTTCAGAAGCGCCAGGTCAGCATATACTGCGGGAGGTTTGTAAGATGGATGTCTTACAATCTCCCGTACCCCTATCATCTTCCCAGTTGTTTTATCGCCCAAATGATGAGCCCCGATGCGTACAATCTTGGGGGGTCCTCTGGAAGTGCAAAAAGTCATAAATCGAGTCGTTGGACGAACTGAAAACATGGATTGACTGTAAAGTCAAAGTCTATTTGCTGACAGTGAAAGATTACAAAATGGGCTTACGAAGATCCGTGAGTACAGTGACCGGCTGTGATTACCCATTGATTGGATATCAGACTGCCTCCGCAAAGAAAGGTCGCTTCATTGTTCTCGGATAGCCAGCCGAGTGCTACCATGTGAGAAAATTCACCTGGACGGGCAGTAAGTCCTCCAATGATCAGAGGATTATGCAATCCCCTACAGTTTTGGCGATTAGTTTTTTTCGTCGATACAGGTGAAGACCAGGTACCAACTAGTGGAAGAATCCACACGTTCCGTTGTTCAATCGCTTTATTGTACTCTGCACATTCTGTGAATCATACAATTGTCGATAAGCTAGAATCTGACTTTTAGGTGATAAAGTACTTCGTGTAATGTTCAGTTTTTTTCTACGAATGCTCGAGTACAGCTGCTTCATTAGTTACTATATTTTGCTTTGAAACAATTATGCTGTCACAGCACAAAGCTGTAGGATTCTAATTGTTTAGTAACGTAATAAGCAGCAAAATTACTTTTCTAAATGCAATATTTAGCTTGTTCCTGATTCATGGTCAACTTGTAAAAGTGAAGTGAAGTCTCAAACTTAGAGTCCAAGCAGAAAGTGCAAATACAAGCGCCTTAACTTCTACAGAGAATCTAGTACGTAAGAAATTTCCAAAACAGCCTACTTAAATCCGAAGTTCGCTTAGAAATTTCCTCTGGGAATATCCAGTCTTTGACATCATTCAACGGGCGTTTGTGAAGGTCCATATTTACAGGATTCTTATTAGTGATGAACTGTAAATTCTTAGAATTGGCAAAACTGCCATTGCCAGTTGGCTTGGTCAAATTAGCAGTAGGCTTCCTAGCGTGTGGAGTTAGTCTTTGCCAGACAGAAGAATTTCTCTTGGGGCTCAATGTTGCTACAAGCAATGGGTTATCTTGATAAATAATATCAGCTCCTTCTTGTCGTAGGCTAAGGCCTTTGTCATGGGACGGCGGAGATTTCTCGGTCCAAGACGGACGTGGGTCAATTTGATTGTTTACTTCATCAGGCCAAAGCCAAGAGTCGTTAGCTGCATGAAACGGAAAAACATGAAAAAAAGATGTATTACAAACAACGTAATGATGCAATAGTGAATGACGTTAATCTTAATTCCGATGAAAGAATAAATAAGTTGTTCTTATACTCTTATTGCTATATTATGTGTATATATATATATATATATATATATATATATATATATATATTATTGAGAAAAAAAAACATAACATGTTCAACAACCCTCCCACATGCTTATTCCAAAACATAAATTAATATCGGTTATTCAGTTTCTGCAACCAGATGCTATTTTAGGGAAACGGATTATCAATAACTAAGAACTTAATAATGACCTGTGATATAATTAATGGTATTCAAAAAGGCCAAACGTGAGAATAAAATAATGATGAAAAACGATTTTAAAATAAACCTCGCCATGCTGCTTCGTTTGGAAATAAAACAGTTGCACACCCTTACCGACAAGACATGTGATCATTTGCGGCTATATACAGAACCTGTGATTGACGGTTACCGACATTGGTTGTCGATTTATCTCTTATCAGACCGCGCATTACCCGCGAAATGTCGCGTACAGTTCAGTCAACGAATCAAATTGTGTATTGAAACGGTATTAATCAGGAAGTGACTCGATGCTCCCTGATACCTTTGCTTCAGTCAACGCTGATATTGATCTTAATAGATCGATCAGCAGATGGGTTACAAACATATGTCAATCAAGTTTTTACGTCCTTGGGGGACGTGTAGAGATTTATTTCAATTGCATAATACATTGTTGTATGTCATAGATTTTGGCAGAAATACAATGAATTAATTTTCTTCAACATTAATTCCTTCTCATGTGGAATCTTGAAAGTCCGGGATATTAATCTCTTCGTTTACGGTACTGAGAACTTGTGCATACCTAGCGATATCGAGTGAAATCCTGGTCAAGAAATGCAAAAGGAATGCACACCGGTATCGATTGTTGCGAATTGTTGTACGCGTCTGCGTTCCCACAAACGTATTTCCCATGATGTAAGAAGATAAGTCGCGCTCCTGCGCAGTCATCGCAAAGAATTATCACGTGCCCCATCCGTATGAAGGCCATCTCGGATTTTCAACCAATCGTATTCGAGATCATTACGCGCGCATTTTAATTTAAGCGTTTATTTTGAAGATGGGTTCCATACGGTCGGCGCAAAACCTGACGAAAATGCGTCAAACGGAGGAACACACCCTATCTCTTAACATTATGGTATTCCTATGGCATAGTGGATACATTGTTGCGCTGCACAATTTGTGCCCTGCATTATTCCCGCCATACCTTGACAGCCGAGCATCGAGTTGGTCGTCTGGTTTAAAATGTGATGGTTAGTGGTTTCCATCATGACTCAGAGGTGGTCGTGAACGACTGCGACAGCCAGTTGAGTTCGTGTTTCGTAATTAAAAAAAAAAAAAAGAAGAAAAACCATATACACATATCTCTCCTTAAGTAGGCAAGAGATATGTCAGTGTAAACGCCCGGATAAATATAAGACCGATTCAGATCAATGATGATGATTAGCGCAACAGCGTGGACCTCGGGTCCCTCGAATAACCCCCAACCGTTGTAAATATATATTTTTTTTTTAAGTTCGATGCACGAGTTAAGGTGCGCTGCTGCTGCTGTTGCTGTTGCTGTTGCTGTACGTTGCTGTTTTCTCTCCGTTGCCTGCCTGTTTCATTTTTGTACCACCTAACTCGCGCATTTATTCTCACAGTATAAATGATTTGGCTAAATAAAGTCGACAGTTTACACTCATACAAATCTCGCGTACGTAATAATAAACGTGCACATTAATATCTTATATTCTATCTCTCACGTACTCATTATTTATTTTTCAATTCTTGTGTTCTTTCTACCTTCTATTTTTAGTCGACCCTGAATAGTATTGTTGGTAAACTCGAGCCAGATTCTATAACAATCAGGTTCCGTTTCTTTTCTTCTTCTCGTTGCATCAATGCCAGTTAATTAATTCTTAATTAAAATTCACCGCAGCACGTCTTAATCATTTAATAAGGAAACCAGAAACGAAACTGTATAAGCAGCAAAATCATTTCCTATTCATTTAATTATCCTGATCTTTTGTATTCAAATTGCTAGGTGTACCCTGTTTTAGCATCCTCTTAATCCCGTCGACAAGTGCGACGCAGAAGATTGAGCGATGGATCAGGCTAAAAACAGGCCAAGTAGAGCTCGTTTTCGTTCAGCGAGTAATTCCGCTCGAATTTTAGTCTTTGATCAACCTGAAACATCTGAGTCTAAGGCTAAAAGCGAGATGGAAGGATACAGGAATCTCACTCTGCCCAAAATGGAAAGCAAAGAAGCCCCTGTGAAACCAGGTACAAAATTATTTAGTTACATGTATGCGTTAGGGTCTACCTTTTCTGCCCTTTCACTGTAAAAGCAAGCCAATGTCTCGTATTTTTTTTTTTTTATTTCTACACACTCATAGAACAGTGTAAAGTTTCATGTACCATGCGTTGGAATTTACCTAACCACAGGATTCTAGGAAAGGCGTAAGGTGGGATGATTCACAGTGGATAGTTTTCACAAAAGAACTTATTCACCACCTTCAAACTTATATGCCAAATTTTAAGTCATAGGCACTGTCTGTAGTATATGAATTGCTTATTTCAGGTAATCAAATAATCATGATCAGAGAAAAAGCAAATGAGGCTAAACCGGAGTAAACTTGATATTCCATTTGCTGAACAATAAACTAACAACATTCCTCTGTTTACCTGGTCTTCAATATTATTATTTTTTTTTTTTCTTTACACATTTGCAGCTGCCGATGAGATTTCCAATTTGGTACGGATGCGAAATTCTGCGATAGGGAAGTCAGCGCCGTCCCTTTCCATTCATATGGTTGGTAGAAATGAAAATAAATAAATGTCATCTATCACGAAACTTTGGCTAATCTGACATCCATGTTACAGCGTGACTTTAACATCCCACGGCGAGCAGCAAAAGCGGCTCATCGAAAATCATTCATTGCCACCACTTCTCCAACCCTGCCGCGTTGTCAGTCTCCAATTTGCGGTAAGTTCGGTGCAATCTTTGGGTGGAATAAAATTTAGTTAAGAACCATCAGAAACCTATAAATTTAACAAATCTTGTATATTTGAAGAATTTTATCTTCATATGAGAGAAGAATGGAAAATTTCTATGATGCACAATGTATGCGCAAGGAGTCAGCCGATTGTTTTTATTTTATTTTTTTCATATTTAGAGAAAGTTGGCTGTTAAGAAGGGGTGTGTCTCGTTTTTCAAAACCCCAAGCAATATTCTAGTTTAAAATATGGTATAGTAAGCTGTCTTAACGCCTGTTCCTAACGATAGACTATTTGTACAATTTGTAGGCAGTCCCCTAGAGAGTCCTAGGATGTCATCCAGTCCACATTTTCCTTTTGCACCAATTAAAAGGTACATACTTTATCATTTTTAATGTCCTCTAATTTTGCACCTTTAGAAATTCTGCGTTATCTGAAATTGGTGTGCCAAGCTGATCTTCGTAGCTAGCTTGTTCGTTTTCACTTATCCAATGGCGCATCTAACTCGGCAGGGAAAGCAACACTTTTCTTTTGTCTCATTTATTTGTCTAACACATAAGATGTACAAAATAGTAAAATTTTCACAAACACACCTGTAGAACTGCTATCGTAAAGTTCCAAAACTCTAAGCGTTTAAGACAGACTAATCACCATTCGTGAATTTATTCACACAGAATCAACGCAAGCAGCACAGCAGTGGCCGATGGCAGGCGATGGTCCGTCGCAAGTCTACCTTCGAGTGGCTATGGGACGACTCCAGGCTCCAGTAATGTATCTGTGAGTCTCTTTGACACTAATACGTAAACAGTTTACTTTCAACTTTGGATTTTGAAATCTATTTCCACCTAACAATGGAAGATCCCTTCTCGAATTCTTGCGGATATGTTTTAGGACGTACTAGTCTATGCTCTTCGCTGTCTTACCAGTCTTAATCAGACATCAATCTCCTTTGAAATACTCTTCAGAATTCAGGTTACCAAAAATTTTACCTCATTATCCTGTTCGACACTCGTCATTTATCGCAAACAATGTCCCATTTTCAGTCCCAATGTTCGAGCCAGGAACGCCTTCACCAGTTACCCAACATACCGACCAAAGACGAACTCCGCATGCTGTCCTGTCACTTTTCAAAACCAGGTACGCCTTGCGGCTCGCACCCGGGCTTTCCTGGATCAAGTATATCCAGTATTCCAGGATCCATAGCTCTTAGCATGGAAGAAGAGGGTCGCAGATCGCCGATGCATCGTCCAAGGTCCAGAAGTTTGAGGTACGGCGATTTCTAGGCAGAGAAAATGGCAGGACCAATCGATGACGTTTCAATTTCAGTAACATCTGACCATTATTGACTTTTTCTTCGATCTTACAGTAGCCCGAGTCGATCTCCTGTTTTGGATAGCGAAATAGTGATGATGAACACGTTATACAAGGAGCGATTTCCCAAAGTAAGTAGAGTTTAAATGATAGTGACGATCGGAGAGGATTTTTATGAGATAGGATTTTTCAAGTGGTGTTAATAATGGGAAATTTCTCTTTCAGGCAACGCAACAAATGGAGGAAAGATTGACTAATTTTATTAACGAAAATCGTGAAATAGACGAATATGAACTGGTTACGCAGATAGCACCGGATTCTTTGCCTATACTGAGATTCGTCCATCATCAAGTGATAGAAATGGCTCGTGATTGTCTACAAAAATCTCAAGAAAAATTAATCACTTCTAGATACTTTTATGAGATGAGTGAAAATTTGGAAATACTCTTAATGGAGGTAATCGTTTCAAATATCAGTGGTTAATTCTTGGATCTATATTTAAACTTGAATCTTTCTTGTTTTACGATAAGTGACTTTATATTTAATTCCGTGAATTTTAATTTACAGACGAAAGAAAAATCTTTGGAAGCAGCAGCTAGACTAACAGGACTAATTAAAAAATTGTTACTAGTAATCTCAAGACCGGCGCGACTTTTAGAATGCCTCGAGTTTGATCCAGAAGAATTTTATCACCTTTTGGAGCAGGCGGAAGGGCAAGCTAGGATAAATATCGGAATCAAAGCTGATATTCCTCAGTACATAATTAACAAATTGTCACTTAATCGTGACCCGATCTCAGGTAAAAATTTTTCTCTTTTTTTTCGTTTGTTCCCGAATATAGATTAACACTGTCAAACGTCTTATTTTGGTGCACATTTTCTTCCGCAGAGTTACAGGAAGATTTGAATAAACTCGAAGACTCAGCGTCGTCTAGCGAAAATAATTTACTATTGGCTTCGTCTAGTCCAGGTAAAGAAGACGAAATTCGATCTCAGCGGGTGCCATGCGAAAGCGATTACGAAGTTTTGAAGCTGATAAGCAACGGAGCTTACGGAGCTGTCTATTTGGTGAAGGAAAAAATAACGAGGCAACGTTTTGCTATGAAAAAAATAAACAAGAACAATTTAATGTTAAGGAATCAAGTGGAACAAGTATTTGCCGAACGTGATATTATGAGTTTCACCGACAATCCTTTCGTCGTTTCCATGTATTGTAGTTTTGAAACAAAGGTATGCCGATCGAACGTTTGAGCAGAGAAAAAAAAAACATATTAAAAATGAGACTAATTTGGAACAGCAACGTCTTAACTTCACTCAATTTAATAACAATCCTTTTATTATATTTACAGAAACACTTGTGCCTCGTAATGGAATACGTTGAGGGAGGTGACTGCGCGAATCTCTTGAAAAATATCGGACCATTACCACCAGATATGGCTAGATTTTATTTTGCTGAAACTGTTTTAGCTGTTGAATATTTGCACAATTACGGTATCGTTCATCGGGATTTAAAACCTGACAAGTAAATGAAATACACAAAACATTGAGTCTTGAATAACCGAAAGAAATTAGCTCAATATCTATCTCAAAGTTAACGACTATTTTTATAATTTGCCACTCTACTTTTCAGCTTACTCATCACCGCTCTGGGTCACATAAAATTGACAGATTTTGGCCTCAGCAAGATGGGTCTCATGTCCCGTGAGTATTACGTGCCTACTGTGAACCTAAATACGTTAATAAGACTGTGCTTGTATCTACTGATTTAATTTTAAAGGTCACCTTTCATTACAAAAACCTAAGACATCTTCAAGAATGCAATAGTTACTGCAGTTTTCACATTAATTCATCTAATTTTACCCTGGCGCAATTGAATTTCAGGTACACCCTCTCATTCAATTGTTTACTTATGTTCCATTCTTCCTCATTCCAGTGGCAACAAATCTGTACGAAGGTTACGTGGACAGAGATACTCGGCAATTCTCCGATAAACAGGTATTCGGAACCCCCGAATACATAGCGCCCGAAGTGATCCTTCGCCAAGGTTACGGAAAGCCTGTTGACTGGTGGTCAATGGGTATAATACTGTATGAGTTCTTGATCGGCTGTGTTCCATTTTTCGGAGAAACACCCGAAGAATTATTTGCCCACACGGTCAATGGTAAAGTACCATTTCTCATACATACATACTCTTTTACCATTTTTCAATCTCTTCATCCTTTGCGTCACCCATTATTGTTCTGAGTCAACGTTTATAACAAGACGAGCTGGCCTGGCAGACGTTGTCTTGCCGTGTCCTGTAGGTGCGCGATCATGTGTTGGCAATAGGCAAAATAAGTTAACAATCACCACCTATAAGATCTTATCATAGCTATGAACTATCATTTCGACAATACAAATATATTACACAGAAGTTACACGATCACTACAGACTCAACAAAGAATTATATATATAAAGTTAGTATTCTGTAGTTTTAGGGGTCACCGATTACGAATCTGAACTCAGATTTCAACAATTCAAGATGGCGGATCCAATATGGTGGATGAAAGTTTCAAATTTGATCGAATATGGTTAAAAAAAACTGTATGCAGGGGTTTTTGGACTTGCTGATTGGATTTGCTTTACTGAATTTTCAAAATCTGATTTCAGATTCGAAATGAACCATCCCAAAAATCTCTGGATAGAGTTTTTTTTGTCCGGATTCGATCGAATTTGAAATTTTCGTTCGCCATATTGGATCGGCCATCTTGAATTTTCGAAATCCAATTTCAGATCCGTAATCAGCGACCCCAAAAACTTATAATTTATTTAAAAAATGTATAATGTGTAAAAGGATAACTTTCTCGGAAATGAATTATTCCTACAATTTTCATTACAATCCTACAATATTGCAATAGTTACTCTCGAATATCGCAAACCTATTATTATACTATCAGAAACAGCATAAAACCGTCAAGAAATATGTTGAAAAGTTCTCTAAATATGCAAAAAATGGACATAAAATAGGTGGAAAGAATACATACCACTTTGACTTGAAGGGTTAATCACATCTCTGCCCTTTCAGACGACATCGAGTGGCCTGATAATGATGACTGGCCAGTACAACCGGAAGCAAAGGATATAATAACTGCACTCTTGCAACAAAGCCCTAGGGATCGCCTGGGAACAGCGGGATCTCACGAAGTTAAGGAACATCCTTATTTCTTTGGCGTCGATTGGAACAGTCTTTTGAGACACAAGGCTGAATTCGTTCCGCAGTTGACAAACGATGAGGACACAAGTTACTTCGACTGTAAGTTGACGCGGCTTGGAACCAACGATGCTCAAGGTCTTCGAAATAACTTGTTCGCTTTTCTTTTCAGCTCGTATGGACCGCTACAATCACGATTTGGGTGATGATACGGACGACACCGATGACTCTCCTCTCTTTGGCTCGTTTTCATCATACTCACCGCAATCGCGCAAAATATCTCAGACAAGGCCGCAGTTGTTTAACATGTCTGAGCCAGAATTGGACTTTTCTCGAAAGCAATTATTCCGCTGCGAGTCCGAAACCTCGGACGCTCAATTATCTCCTGGCTTTGTGCAAAACGTTGCTTCTGTAGCACAGAAGTCATTGCAAAAGAATTTGCTGCTTGATAAGAATCAGTCGCAGACTAAGAATAACTCGTTTCATGAATCTCCAGATAAAACTGCAGACAAGTGTGATCCAAATAGTACTGGTTCTACGATATCTGCGACCTTCAGTAGAGATGCGCAATCAACGAGTGCTACAAAAAATAGCAGCGGTGATGCACTCTCCGTCAGTTTGAGTACTCCGGATTCTTCTCAAACCGAATCTGATGACGTCAGCCCGCAGATTCAAAGGAAACGCCATTCGCATACACGCGACAAGCTGCCCAGGTTCAGTATATCCATTGACGACGAACACATGTGAGTTATTTAGCCTAATTGGCATCGTGTTTTTGTTTTTAAATATTCATTTAAACGACGCGTATATTTTTCGTGAAAACGCAGTCTGAATCTATTTTCAATTTTACCCTGTTTGCACCTCAATGTCTGGCTAAAAAACTTCGCATTTCAACATATTCGCAAATTAAAAACAAAGCCTGTGAAAGAAAGGAAATAAGTTATGATTTATTTCATATTTAAATTATAACGCTGGCGAAGCGAGCAATCATTGAGAATTAGAGTAATGACACTGTCTGAATCTATTCTCTGCAATATTCAATTGTTTGGGTCTAAAAAATCGTTTCTGTCAGTAGAGAAACTCTTTTTTTATTCAGACTATGTCATATTATTCTGTCAAGACTTGACGATAGCAAAGTTAAGCCCAGAAAATCGTTCACCTTCAACCTAAGTCTCCATTTTTATTATAGATTGGATCTAGCGGCTGCTAACAGGGATGCTGCGGATGACAAGCACAATTCCAGCACAGATTCGTTCGAAACGTTCGCAATGTCTTTGCTACCCTTGACAAAACACAGATCCAGATCGGTGATAAAATCTGCATCAACCAGCGGGCTGTCTCTGGTCATACCGACGAGTAAGCGTCATCTTTACCTTGAAGTATATTCTGTCTCTGAAAGTAGATGAGAAACTTTAACAGGTAGCAAAGTACTTGTTTCTCAATTAAAAGTTAATAAATATCTTTGCCTTTTCAGATGACTTACCATTGACGCAGCCAATCGAATCACCTGGCGGCTCTTCCACCGCCTCCTCTCGGGATACTTCGCCATGTAGAGAACTCAGCCCTCTGGTAACCAGTCTCAAACCACCAACCATCATTAGGCGGGGTCCCTGCGGCTTCGGATTCACCGTTCACACCATACGTGTTTATTATGGTGACAGCGATTTCTATACCATGCATCATTTGGTCATGGTAAGTAAATTGCGAAATTTTCCAAAATTTGATTATTTTTCTGTACGAAATTTACAAATATTACATGATAATTGACCTTAAAACCCAAGAATTGTCTGAAATAGCCCTTTTCAAAGACAAACATAGGGTGTTTACTGCTCCTTAAATATCCTTATCAGGTAATCGGTGTATCGTAAAGCAATAATGTTGTGTTTCTTACAGGCGGTCAATCAATCTAGTCCAGCATTTGAGGCGGGACTTAGACCCGGAGACTTGATAACTCACATAAACGGTGAAGCAATTCAGGGGCTTTATCACACGCAAGTTTTGCAGCTAATGCTGAGCGGAGGAGATCATGTAACTTTGCGAAGTACGCCACTGGAAAATACGAGCATTAAAAGCGGGGGTAGAAAGCGTGAGTTGGGGCAGAGTAAAATGGCGAAAAAATCGCTTCACAGACAGAGAAAGCAGAAGCGCGATCATTCGGACAAAAAACGAAAGACATCGCTGTTCAGAAGAATCAGTTCTAAACGAGCCAGTGTCGAGATGCAGCAGGTACGGCGAATGGTTTGCAATCTATGCTAACGCAAATAAACAAATCAAAAGTCAATAAACAAACAGATCAAATCACAAAGGAATAGTTGAACAAGACCGAACATTTTCGCTACTGTTACGTGTTTACAAAAAACAGAAATAATAATTTATCACTGCCACTAAGTTCTGTATTTTATTTGTTCATTTATATTTTTTTCTTATCGTTACAGCCGTTAAGTATCAGTTGTCCTTTGTCGGCACCAATCCTTCCCAGTGACAGCAAACCTCCACTTATGGTATGATTTTCATGAAAATTTATTTATTTATTAACTCATAAATACGATAATCATACTCTAATCATATGTCTTGATTTCACATTTTGTACTGTTGAATCATCAATCAAACACGATATATTCGTCCATACTAAGTTTATCATCAAATATCAAAACACCATACAATCAATTTCTGCAACACCCCAGACTTATTTCAAACTTTCCAGAATTCGATTGATACTTTTGGGACATAAGTATACTCAAGTTTTTCAACACTTACTTCTTTGTAAATTCAGGGATTAACAAATACGTTACTCGATTCACTGTCAATTCTTCTTTCTGAAAATAACGGTAATTGTTTAAAGAAAAATCGATGTAAAAAACAAACATTAAGTAGACTTCTATTGCAAATATTAACCGATGTACAAATTTTTAAAGCTAATCTGAAATGGTGACAAGTAGAGAATTTGATTATTGTTTTGATGTGGCAGCGCCGTGATGAATACATTATATTGTACAAAAGAACATTCAATTTTTTCAGTTAGACAGTATCGATAAAACAAAATCAATGTTCAAGGCTTGCCTACATTTTCTTATTGCAAACCTATAAACACGCAGATTTATTTGTAAGCTTGTACGTCTAAACCGAGTAAAACGATAATAATAACGATTTAGTCAAATGAAAAACTTACAGATGGCTGCGGGAATCTGTTCTCCGTCAATGGTTACTCCGAGTCGTTCGTTCCAGTCATTTACTCGCTCTTTACCGCCTCAGGAATCGGCACCGTTTTTCAACGCCTGTACCAAGTCAGTCTGCAGCCCGTCACCTCCAATAAATCGATCCAGTTCGGAATCCTACCACTCGACGACCACCTCGAGCCCATGCTCAAGTCCCAGTTCTTCGTCGTCCAGTACAAATCCTCCTATAGGGAACATATCGAGTATCGCTAATCAGTCTCATTATCAGAGGCCAAGTACGCTGCATGGACTGAAGCACAAGCTCCACACTGCTGCGAAAAATATTCATTCCCCAAACAGGAGGAAATCTGTCGGTCACATACCCCTTTCGCCTTTGGCCAGGACTCCCAGTCCATCGCCCATCCCTGCCAGCCCAACGAGGAGCCCGAGTCCTCTGGCTTTTCCCACTGGGCATCAGCCGGGAAGTTCTAATACAACACAATCTTACAGTCCAGGTAAGAAATATTTCCTTATTGTACTTACGCATATTTATGGTGGAACTGATTGCCTTTACTTCTAGGAAATAATTAGGGGAAGTATCCCAATATGGTGAATGTGTTAGAGGTCGGCCACTCAGTGATTGCTAAATGGGAAGTTTTATTGTTACCAAAGTCTACACCTAAAAAAGAAGAAGATGAAACAAGTGGCCGACTACTAACAAGTTCACCCTAGTTTAGAAATGACAAAGAGCTATGAAACCAAGAATTAAATGTGTCGAATTAAATGCAATTAAAATAATGCTCTCTTAACACAGACAATATTTCACAACTACAAATGCCAATATCCAAGAAGATCGGTAATTGACCGTTTGAGTCACACATTACGGTGCTGAGTCATCTTTTATAACAAGATAGTATTCGATGGTTTTTAGGCTTGCTGATGATGAATCTGAAATCAGATTTCAAAAATTCAAAATGGCGGATCCAATATGGCGGACGCAAATTTCCAATTTGATCGAATACGCCAAAAAAACTCTGTGCAGGGAATTTCGGGGTCGCTGACTGGATTCGCCATGCTGAATTTTCAAAATCTGATTTCAGATTCATCGTCAGCAACCCCAAAAACCTCTGGACAGAATTTCTTCTCTGGATTCGATCGAATTTGAAATTTTCGTCCGCCATATTGGATTCACCATCTTGAATTTTTTAAATCTGTTTTCAGATTCATAATCAGCGACCCCAAAAACATGTAATTTTTGTAAAACATGTATATGTGTAAAGGGGTACCTTTTGGGGAAATTAACTATTCGTTCAATTTTCACAACTTTTTTTAATCAGGTTGTTTCTAACAATAATAATTTACATCATGTTGCAATAATTACTCTTAGTATACTATCAGAAATAGCAACAAAAAAACCGTAAAGAAATATGTCGAATAGTTCTCTAAATATACAAAAACTGTATATAAAATAGGTGGTAAGAATACTTATCGCTATGACTCGAAAGATTGATAAGTTCAGCGAGGTCGCATTAGTTTAACACTTTACTTCGGTGCAATCCATCGCTTCAAAGTTTTTCTCTGTATGCAAAAAGCACTGATTGAAATAAATTCAAATTAACCTCAGATGAATTTCTTAAACCTTATTGGAACACTTGCAACGGTAGTATTTCATCAATATTGTTTTGAACCCAAGTGTATCCAATTAATCTAAGCGGTACATATATTTAGGGGTTTCTCTGTCGACGCCAAGTGGTCAGAAGAAAGGTTTTAGCCGTCCGAAATCGGCGGAGCCTGGATCGCCGCTGTTAAGACGGGCGCTGAGTCCGGATCGCTTGCATCCCCGTTCGGCAGAAAGTAAAACGTCTATATCACCATTGGCAAATACTGTGCTGAAAGTGATACCGCGAGTGACGATTGCCCAGACATCCATGACTGACACCGCAAATGAGGCGAGTATCGCCCATTCAAAAGAGAGCATCGATTCGAAGGCGGAGAAAAAATTGGTCGACCAAAAAACCACCACGGAATATCCCAAGCTGACCCATAGTATGTCGATAAACATAGCGAACGTTGGAATACAGAATAGCACACAGCTGCCACGGATAGCCGAAGAAAAGGACTCGCCGACTGGAAGCAGGAGTGACGACTACTCGTCGAAGAGCATTGGAAAGCTGGAGCAAGCCAGCGATACATCAAAGTCAAATGATTCGGTGGGATCCGGAAAGGATTTGAAGGAATCCTCCTTCGTTATGACGAGAAAAAGCGTTCTTAACGCCGTCGAAAGGCTGCAATCTGCCTCGGAAGAGGCTGCAGCCGAACGTCCAGAGGCATCTTCGTTCCGTAATAGAAAACCTGAGGGCGTCGTTTCCCAGAGAAAATACAGTGTCACCGAGTCAAAATTCTGCAGCAAAAACTGGTTGGATTCAGTCGCCGAAAAAGATCCTCCCAAGCAAGCAAAACCTCCCGAGCCGTTACCCCTTAAGCAAATGTCCACGCTTATGCAGAGGAAAGCGAGTGTCTTCGACCTCAAGATGTCGGATAAAAATTCGAATGACTCGAGCATGGAAGGCAAGAAAATTTTGAAGAGATACAAAGTCGATCCTGACACTGGCAGCTCGAGCCAGGAAAAAAACACTACTGGTGACAAGAAAAATAATTAGACCAGAGTTTCAACGAACTTTACCACCGATTTGATCGATCTATATTTTTTCCCTTTTTTCCCCATCGATAGCACATTGCTTGAGGTAGTAAAATTTACGGTTTGTTCATCGATTGGTATAAGGACCTCTTGATTGTAACGTCGAATGTTTTTCAACGAATTATTAATTATCCCCAAGGTACTCCCAAGGTTTACCTGTGAATTTTCCACATATCGGTGAAATTACCGAACATTTTGAAGCTGATAACTGCAATTTTTTTTCCTCGTTATTTGTGTTTCCTTACGTAGATTGAACAAATTCGGGGATAAATTGAGACTGAAAATACACGTTGGTCCGGCTGTGTGTTAATAATTACGCACGTTTGATAACGACAAATGGCTATTTCGAATTCGAATAGTAATATTTACTCGCATAATCAATCAGTTTAACAGTTTTCGCATTTACCTTTAGGCTTGAAATTCATTTCCGCAGTGAAATGATTGCGATTTTTTTTTTTTTTTTTAATCAATTTGTTACCGTCACTTTAATAACATCAGTCCATACGAAGATCGAATTAGACAGCCTGCTAAGATGATTTTTATGCTCAGTTCGCCAATTTTTTTTTTTTTTATACGTAAATTGAAGAAACAACTGAAAATTCAGTTCAAACAATTTACCAGTTTTAATATGTGAGATCGAGATACAAAAAAGCAAAAACAACCAGTTAGTATAGAAATTCGAATGTTTACACCTCATGTGTTACAAAATCAAATTCTTTCACGCCATCTCTTTATTGTTACCTGTCTCTTTTAATCTCTCTTTAGTCCGTTTGCACATAACAAATTGATCAACGAAGGAGTAAAAACACTCGAGTCTATTAGGAAGTTGGAATAATTCGTTTGAATAAAAAAAAAAATTAAAAAAAAAAAATATCTGAAACTTGACGAACAAAACACGGAAAAGCAAAGAATAAAAAATATGTAATCGTGTTCGAAATATTTTCTGTATAGTTAGCATGGTTATCGATTTTCGTCCATTTCGTCGATGTATGATTAACTACGATTTTACATAGTTTCGTAAGCTCAAAGCGTTTAGAAAAAACAAAATAATAATTATATTAATAATAACATATGAAAATAAAAATAAGAAGCGAAAATGGAACAGCAACGGTGCAAAAAAAATTATCGTGACACTTATTCAGATCACTTTATTAAAAATCGATCAAGATAAATTACTTGGATTCAGACCGAACCTAAGTGTGGATACATCCGCGTAAGGATGTAACTTTGTACTAGACTTTTCTTTGTCCCCTTTCAATTCACGCAGGTTCATGTATACGAAATAGATTTATCGTTTAAGAGTCGTACGCAGCTTATTCTCTTTTCTCCTCAGAATATCGTTAAGTAATCCCTACTCTCATTGTACTTTGTTACGTGTGATAGAAAAAACAACTTACAAAAAATAATAATCGTAATAACGTGTATAATAACAATGAAACATAATCAAAAATAACCAGTGGAGGTTTCTGTAATCGGAAAATTAAATATTTCGCTATACGTTAGAACTACTTTCACGATGTATCGCGTATATATCGTATATTGTTCCGAATATAAGCCGAGGTTTTTTGTCGTTGGCAGAACCCGCCAAAATTGTCCTCGTCTTACGTGCAGGTAACTGAGAAAAACATTCTGAAATATTGTCTAAAAATTTGTGGTAGTCTTATACTAGGAACAATACGGTAATAGGTTCACATTACACGTGCTTAAATAAAAAGAATAAAAACTGCCTCAGTTTTCGAGTATACAATTGTTGCAAGTCGTAGTTTGAGAGACATTGTAGAGAGGTTTACATCGTAGTTAGAGAATAGATTTTGAAATGATGAGATTTTCATTATGGCGATTTTAGATTTGTGTATTTTTCTTTCTTATTTTTCTCTTTTTCATCTCTCTGAAAAATAATTACCATAGACCGCACTAGTGCGGTATCGATTTTATAACGTATACAAATATACACAAATATATTTACAACTATTATACAAACACATGCACGTGCTATATGTATTATAATAAATATAATAACAAATACACGACACGTGAAATCGTTCGAGGCTGCTTCAGCCGTAAATTTATAATCCGCGGTGTTCCTTAGCTCTACGTATTAAAAATTATTAATATACAATTTTACGCTCTGTATATGTTGATAAATAACTGGTTAATATTTAACTTTGAACACGTTTCATCAGATTACGTATACTAATAATAATAATAATAATAATAATAATAATCGCTCGTCGAGAACTTGAATATAATACTGATGCAAGAAAAAAAAAAACAACGTAAAAAGCGAATTAATTAAGATTAGAATAAACTGTATTAAAAAAAAAAAAAAAAACATTCGATCAAAAATAACAAGTCTTTACATGATCATAATCAATGTTCACATTTTCAAATAATTCCGGTTACGTTCACTCACTATATATTTAACAACATTTTTTAGGTCGTTCTGTCCTAACGTAATATGTGCAGGAAAAACTTTCACTATATAAATTGATTATAATCTCTGTATATATATGAAATTACATATCAATCGCCATTTTTTCAACGATCAAGTGCACGCTTGTGTAAGTGGGCGTCGGAGTTTTAAAAAACGCATTGAAAAAATGAAAAATAAAAAAAATAAAAAAAAATAAAATGAAATAAAAAATAAAGAAATAATGACACTTGAAGGGCATAACAGAAACAAAAGGGAAAATGTAATTCCGCGCCGTTTGTGACTGTAATTTTTGAAGCTAACTCGCTTTAGAATAATTAAACCGGTTATCCGTTATAACCCACCAATTCTGCACTTTTTTTTATCTAATTTGTTATAATCCACCTACGCGTTTCAGTATTATTCATATTCCGATTGTGAAAATCGTTGGATAGTTAATTTAGGCAGTGCAGATTTTCTTTTCCTGTCGTTGACCGATTTATCGTGATGATTAGTAGATTTTCTTTTCTGTTGTCGGTATGAAAATTGAATAAATAAAAATAAAAAAAAAATAATAATAAAAAAAAAAAAACGACCTTTTCTTCTTTTTAACGTGGAAAAGAAGGGTTTCTTCATCTATGCTATCATATAATTAGAAAAGGGTGGAAATCCTGCGGTGATTTTATTTCTTCCACATTCGATAGTTTGTTTTGATTTTCCTCTTTTTACAGATTTAACTACTATTCTTATTACCGTTGATTTTGTTAGGCACGGGGACGATCTGTATACCTATATAATAGCGTATTTATAATAAAATTCTACATGAAATGTACGGCTTAACACGTTCGCTAATAGTTAGTTAGATTGAAAATAGTCATATACTGTATACATAGTATACATGTAGTTATTGTCACACATGCAATTAGTTTGTTTCGATAATTCGAATTATATTGAATAATTATACTTGGAGGCTAAAGTATTAACTGACGTTATACGTGTGCTTTGTTTAGTTCTTTTTTTTTTTTCTTCTTTCTTCTGATTTATTATAATTACTTATTAAGGTATTCCGTCGTATAATAATAGTTGTAGATCGATATTTCTCGTTGTTATATTTATAGTAATGTACTAATAGTATACTAAGCATACCTAGTTTCAATTTTGGTGTGATTTCCATTATATTTTTAAGTGAGAAGAAAAAAAAAATTGTAACACAAAATTGCCTTGATCAGAGCTCCTGCATCCTACAGACGTGCGATTATAGAAGTATAATATACGTATACGTTGTATGCATTTGATGGATACCTGGATGCCACGATCAATCGATCAAACGAAAAATGGATTACCGATTTTCGGCTAATCAGTATTTGGAAAAATTTCCGATTGATTGATCGATCGGTTGTTTGATTAACGAAATTTCACCTAATTCGAACATTTGACTAAATCAATCCATCGAGTAAAATGGTTTTTATAAAAACTATCGATTGAATTAATCGAGAAACTAGAATGATTTTTCGATTCTTAATTGAAAGAATTGGGACTTTTTATTAATTGATAAAGAAATCAATCAATCCCTAGGTCTCATGTGTATAATAATATGTGTAATATATGTTCGTTGTTGCTTTCTATTGGAAAAACGATATTTTACTTTAATTCTCTATAGGTACGTGTGTAGGCAGGACGAGTTACTCGTCCACTTTTGTGATGCAAAAAATTGTTTAAGAAAATCCGGTTGTGACGTGTAAACAATTGAATGGTATGAAATTTTGACAAGGAAATAAAAGGGAGGGATAAAATATCATGGGGTGGAAATTCATATTGATTACACAACTTATTATTACTATCATTATAATTATTAGCATTATTGTTGATATGCGTGAAGCTAAGCTGCATAATAATTGTTCATTTTTTTTTCTATCAAATTATATTGGATTGATCGTTGTGAACCGCGTCAAAGACCACAACGTATAGTCAGAATTAAATAAGCGTTGGTACGTTAAATACTAACTTTCAAAGATGATATGCAAAATAATTCTTTTAAATAAAGTATTACTTAGAGCGTAAACGTGTATGCCAGATATTTTCAGTGCTCCCACAGACCTCTGATACAGTTACACCCTGCACTAATATTTACAATCGCATTATTATGAATGCCTTAGGCATTTGCTGGTCATTTTGCAATTTTAATTATTAATTTCGAAATATTTTTGTGAAGATTTAAAAAAAAAGTTCGATATCATTTTGTAAATATTGCAAAATGTTTTTTCAAAATGGTTCCAAGTCCCCGCGATGAATTTTTGAAAAGACAAGAAATTATATCAAACCGAAAGTTGATGGAAAAAAAAGGAATAGTATAGAATTCAATTGAACCGATGAAAATCAACAAGACGACGCTTTGTTGAGATTTTTCAAACATTTTGTTGTAATGTGAACTTGCCGAGTCTTTTAATACTTTTGGGACAATTTTATTGTTCTTGCAACAAGATAAAATTTAGTTCGAATATGCGCGGAAATCCTGAATACATTTTTTCTTGGTAGTAATCATTTTTCTGCAGACGGTAATTACGTAATCTGACAATGCGTGAAGAACGCTACACCGGGTTTATCTCCGTAGCGTTCGCGTATCTCTTACAACTGATTTAGCTCACAAGTATGCGGAGTTGAGAACATTTCTCATCTCGTCCTCTGACGCGATATATTGTAAAGTCATGGCGTATATGCTGCTTGTGGGCTGCAACTACATTTCGCCCACACACGACTGAAGAAACGGCAGCATTTGTATATGTGCGGTGACCACGAAGCGTCAGAGATGATCGCATAGCGTCGACGGCTTTCAGTGATCATATTGAAGTTAGTAACGTTATCGTAACGATTCATGCTGAGGAAAAACCGTTATTAAGCAAGTTTGGAATTGTTTGAAATTTAGTAAACTGTAACAAAACAAAACACACTCATAATTCAAAATCTTAGTGTAGTGATTGCCCCCAATGTTTCGATACCATAACGTCACTAACTTCAATCTCGTTTTCAGTGCGGGTTCTTTATCGCAATCAGGGTTCAAAGATCAAATAGTGCCGAGATCATTCTCAGTTTTTAGTCGATCTTGACGAGCTACATATTCTCGTTATGCGGGCTTTTGATCAATACGTTGTTTTCGCCCTGATCACGATTTTCTTCACCGTTGCAATCGCCACGTCTGCAGCATCAGACGAGCTGAGCAATGACGTAGACGGTCAGGAAACCGTTTCCGTGGTTCAGGATGAGATTCTCCAGGATCTTCCCTCCGAAAAGATCGCTACAGAATCGGCGCATGTTGCCGGTAAGCAGGACACTGACAGACCGGTAAATGGGAGTAAAACCGAGGAGGATCCAAATAAGCTTGATAATCTTTTCGAAACGGGTGTCGAGTCGTATCTGAACGATGACTGGCAAGGGTGCATCGACGACTTCCACAAAGCCCTTAACAGGTTCAACACAGTTTTATCTTGTCTACACAATATAACATAAAACCCAACGTCTCTTTGTCTGGCTGCAAGTATGTTCCCTTATAATTCGAGAACTACCGAACCGTTTTTGATCATTTTTATTTCTGCGGATAGCTACAACGTCTGGTCGGGTTTTAAGATACAACGATGTTTGTAAGCTAAGTTGGAACAGGATCGCACACTTATGCGAACGCTGACTAAACTTTGACAGATAGACGAAAGTTGGGTTCAAGAATTTAAAAGGTCTCGATGAGCTCTACTAAAAAGTTCGCGTTAGCGGTAGCATTTTCCATAATAAGTATTTGTAAATATTCGTGTACGGATCTGCAATGGGCTTTTAGTTAATTATAAGTTAGTAGGTAATTATCGATGTTTATTAATGCAATACATGGTGCGCCACAGCTACAAAATGCACAAAAAGACGGTTGCTGATTGCCGAAGACAGTGCCGAGCGGAAGTTAACGATGTTGAACCAATATTTCCGTACGACATAGAAGATATGCACTTCTTCGAAAGAAAAGTCAGGGAAACATTGTGTTTGATGAAATGTAAGAAGATCGTGAGGAATAAAGACAATGATAGACAGTTGCCCGTTCATGTGGAGAGGAAGTACATTGAACGTAAGGCCTACGAGTTTCTGCACATTTGCTATTACAAGGTATGTACAATTTACTGCTGATGAAGTAAAAACGGATTTCAAATATGAGAATTGTTGGAAAAAAAACTTTGGTGCCGAAACGAAATCCCACCATGTCATTTCATTATATCTCGTGTCGCATCACAGATAATATGTTTGTTTTTTTACGCGCGTTATAGACGAAGCGGTACCAGGATGCGGCGAATGCCATTTTCACGTTTTTGACCATTCACCCGACGGACAATCAAACCTTGAGAAACATGCAGTTCTACATAGATCTTCCCGAAGTCGTTCAAGAGGATATAGTAGATTTGGAAAGTGACCCATTCCAAGCAATGTACAAAGATGGAGTTATAGCGTATTACGAAGAAAATTATCCGGAGGTTATTGAGCAGCTTGAAAATTCTCTTAAGGCTTACATGAAAGCTGAAGAGGATTGCAGATTGTATTGCGAAGGTCCATTCGACCAGGGATGGCTTCCAGACTTTACCATGTCCATTGCGAGTGAGTTAATCCGAATTTTCATTCCTAATACGGATTGGCAATTCGCGAATTACATTTGAAACTTTGGAAATTCTTGTCTTATAGAATTTAAACGTTATGTAAACCCAATTTTATTTTATAGATCACTTTGCTTTCGGACTAAAATGCAAGCGCAGCTGTTCCTACGCATTAAATAAACTCAACGGGGAACAGCGCCACGACTTGCTCATATCTCACTATCATTATTTGCAGTACGCATATTTCAAAAGTAAGATCTAGGAAATAGTTTCCCTTATAGACTTGTGTTTCCATTGTGGATTGCTCATAGTTTAAATTGCTTGTTTAAAAACCGTTTTAGTTGGTAAATTTAAAGAAGCGTGTGCCGCGGTTGAAAGCTTTTTGCTTTTCATACCGACCGATGAGACCGTTTCGAGAAACAAGAGATATTTTATGGAACTACCGGAAGTCAAAGAAGAATACTTCAAGCCACGCAAGGTAATTAATTATCATTATTAGAGTCAGGAACGCACGGTCTTTGAGAATAACTAAGGATCAAATAAATTGATTTGCGAACTTTTATTTCTTTTTTTCGCAGGAAGCCGAGTCATACTTCAAGAGGCAGGAATACGAACTGCGCATTCTGCTCTACATACAAGAACAATTTAATTCTGCAAAAAATTGAACTGAACAAAACGCACGTTCAAGAACAATTTAATTCTGCAAAAAACTGAACCGAACAAAATGCAGTTTACTTTTTTACAATTAATTTTATGCATACATTCGTTTACATGCATTAATAAATATACGTAAATAATTAAGCTTCTTCAAGCTCAGAGCGCAAATCACCTGTCTTTTAATTGTAGAATTGAAACTGATTACATGATTATTAGGAATTTCGGATTGAATCAAATAGTGGAAATCACAAACCCGAGAAAAACTATAAGTAATTAATTTTACTTTGAAACAAACTATTTCTTCTGATTCGGAATTTTATAATTTTCGAATTAAACCGTATCTCACTTACACGCAAATCGATCTATTTTATTTTAATTTTACAAATCCTGATCAGATTTTGCCGAATCCGTCGCACATTTGAAAATCCAAGTAATCCCATAAAATTGTCGAATTTTCTTTAACCACGAATAAATTTTTTACTTTCAAAAGTTTTCTATCCACGGATATCGATCAGACATTTTGCATCCCAAGTGAAGCTGGCAACGCCGAGTTCACCCGCTTGAATATTTATACTCCCGGGAAAAAATTCACAAGCAATTCAGTTGATAATAAGATTTATTCGAGAAATATTACAAAATACATTTACGGCGATACCAAACTTTTGATACACTGCGAAAGTTGATTCCTAGTTTCCTACAATGCGTAATAGATAGCCAATTACAACTTCGCAAATAAACATAACCTATACCTAACCTAAAAATACCGCATCCGATTTTCTCGTTCCTACATTTTCGTATATTTATGAGCCAGTAAAAGTTTCGGTAATATTTTTTTTTTTTTACTTTATTTTTCCTAGGAAATCGAGGCTTAGTTGTTGTTGTTCGAAATCATAACCTTCGTATGTGATAAGGAAAGAAAAAGAGATGAAAGATGTCTGATGCATTTGAGGAAATTCAGGCGATAAAGATAAAGAGGAACAGTCTAAGAGAAAAATTGCAAAAACGTAAACGAGAGAGACACGAATTATTCACTCTCACTTCGACCCCACCAGCTACAGAATCATCTGTGATTGGTAGCTGTTTAATTTGTTGTTTCCATTACTTTCAGTCTCGTATTTCTGTTTCAAGCCTCTAATTTCAATTTCAGACACGACTAATAACAAATCTGAACCAGTTGAATACGAACAAGATGTCTTGCGAATTTTGCATCAGTGTATCTCCAGCTTACCAATCACATCGACTGATCTCACAGATCAACTCAGAAAAGCTCTCAGCATTGACATATCATTTTCAGATATCAACAAGCTCTTGGAAAAATTATCTGCACAAGACATTATCAGGTATTTACTTAATGAGAAAAGTTTTTTATGCGAATAAACAAAGCACGTAATCTCGCAATATTTTAAGACATTTCATCCGCAGGATCAAGGAAATTACAGAGAACGATGTCGTCGGATATACAATTCTGTCTATTGCGGAATCGAATTCCCAGGCAGAGTTGTTACATGCTGAAAACATCGTTGAAGAGGAAAAACTGGGGGTTTCACTGCCTGCCGCAATCGAGGAGGAAAGTCCACCCGAAAAACAGACAAAGCTCGATAAGAAGAATACTGAGGACATCATGTCACTGATATCTATGCCTACAATAAGAGAAAAGGAGAGTAAAAAAGTCGGGGAACAGATACTGGACCTTTTGTCAAAACAAACATCGAAGGAGAAGTCATTGGCCGAACGTTTTAGGTCTCAGGGTGGTGCCCAAGTTATGGAATTTTGTCCACATGGTACTCGTACAGATTGCTCCAAGCTCAATGGCAACAGTCAGCCAGGGTCTGGGCAAGCGTTCAATGAGAAGTGCAAGAAATTGCATTTCAAGAAAATCCTTCAAAGTCATACTGATGAAAGCTTGGGAGACTGTAGCTTTTTGAATACTTGCTTCCACATGGACACTTGCAAGTAATAATTGACTTTATTTCTTTTCCCCGTTTTATAGATTCATCAATGGTGATAGATTCCTGTGAAATTCGTTGATAAGTTTAGATAAGTTCAGCTCTATTTGTTTTCATTTTTTTTTTTGTTTTCTCTTGTGCATGTTTCAGGTTTACCAAACTCGGAAAACTAATGATCGAGTCGATAAATTTAATGATTTAGAAACCGAATTGAAGTTGGGTAAAATCAGTAGAGATTAGTTCACTGGATTTCATTGCGTATCACAAAGTACTTCTAAACTAAATTACTATCTTCAAAGTTGCTCACAAAACACTTAAATATTGGTCATCACGTACCTTTGAAAATATTCTTTAAGTACAAAATAATGGGCTTTCGAAATTTCGAAATAATTCTAACAATATTCCAGAATACAGAAACCAAAACTTTTTAAATCATCTGTTTTCAAGGTACGTTCACTATGAAGTTGACGGTCCCACTGCGCAACCTAAAGATCAGGGCGAAGCAGACGCAACGACTTGTGGAAATACTTCCAGAACAACTGCTCTAGATCCAAAACCAGTGAGCAATAATAATGGCTCAACGGGAGCATCGGACCTGACACTGTATCCTCCTCAGTGGATCCAGTGCGACCTGAGATATCTGGATATGACAGTGCTGGGAAAGTTCGCAGTAATAATGGCGGACCCTCCTTGGGATATCCATATGGAGCTTCCCTACGGGACAATGTCGGATGACGAAATGCGGCAACTCGGAATCCCTACCCTGCAAGATGAGGGTCTCCTATTTCTTTGGGTGACCGGACGAGCCATGGAATTAGGCAGAGAATGCCTCCAGTTATGGGGCTACGACAGAGTGGACGAGATTATTTGGGTGAAGACTAATCAACTTCAGCGCATTATAAGAACTGGGAGAACCGGTCACTGGCTCAATCATGGGAAAGAGCACTGTCTGGTTGGTATGAAGGGATTTCCCAGGGTAAACAGAGGTCTGGACAGTGATGTCATCGTGGCCGAAGTGAGGGCGACGAGTCATAAACCCGACGAAATTTACGGGATTATAGAAAGAATGAGCCCGGGAACCAGAAAGATCGAGTTATTCGGAAGACCGCACAACGTTCAACCGAACTGGATCACTCTGGGAAATCAGGTCGACGGTGTGCGATTGATTGACCCGCAACTGATTAAAGCTTTTAAGAAACGCTATCCCGATGGAAATTCGATGAAGCCGAGTAAATCTTAGCGATATTTAATATTCTGTATATTTAGAACAAAATTTTCAACATCGCAACCTTGAGAATCTTGACAGCGGACGGATTATTAACAATAAGATAGGAATTACAACTTGACCAAATATTTTGTGATTTTTAAGTTTCAAAATGGTGATTTCAAAAATTCAGACGTGCTGGAATTGAGCAAACAGAAAAAATTTTTAATAAAAAAAATACTAAAAATATTCATTTGTTCTATTTTTTAATCAATGCCACTACAACGATACAGTAGGTACGATATTTGTACTTGCTTTTTTGTGTCACTTTTTCTTTAAATATATAAATCATTATTATAATAGTTGTTCCCAAATTAGCAATAGCAATATCTATTTACAACAAAGTTGATAAATTACTGATCTGAAACAATATTGGAAAAGAGACAGAGTGTCTAAATACCAAGGATATGCCACAGCTGCAGATTATCTCTGAAAGTTCCAATGGATAGAAAAGAACAAGAAACATTTACAGCTTTATTCTATAATTGCAGTTTTGAAAATGCAGAATTATAGAATAAGCCACGTGATCTCCCTTTCTGATTGATGTGATTCTTCAAGTAAATAATTAAATAAATTGACACATTTTTCACACAAACGAATGAAAGGTTCAAATTTAATTTTCACTAAATGAAAAGTAGCTTTCTTTGTTTTTTATTCTTGGAGAAGATTCCGAAGTAATTCAGCGAATTCGGATCATCAGCATTAAAACACCCTGCAAACTTTGCTGGTGTTGAGTAAAACGTGCGTCTTATCGTCGCCTAAAAGATCTCTCGTCGAATTTAAAAATAATTATTAACTGAAGAGAAAGTATAAGAAAATAAAACCTACGCTTCACGAGTCGTAACCTAATATCATAAAACACCGCGTTTGTCCGAAGTTCTCTATGTATAAATGCAGGAATATATATATTTACATTAGTTGGATCATAAAAAAGTATGACTGATCCAATTATATCAAAAATGAATGCGCATTATTTATCACAAAATGAATTAATTTGCATTGTCTTTCGATTATTTGTATTGTCTATGCGATATATGAGTTCAAAAAAAGTTACGCGGCATAGAGAACACAAAGTTGATAGTACACCGTGAATTCTGTTAGCAGTTTCTTGAAGCTGGCCAGGATGTGATTGAAAATTACAAATTTGCTATGACCAGATGTCGCATAAGATAAAAAGTATAAAAATGAATGGATAAAAACTCAAAAAGTCAAAATATTTGAACCTAATATTAAAACTCTGAAATCCGGATAAAAATAATGGATGGCCATAACGTTAAAAAATATGAGAGAAAAATCAAAAAAAAAATCGTTGTATTATAAAATAGATACTTGTCAGAAAATGAAAAATTTAAATTTTTTTGCAATTTCTCTCAAGCATCGATCACACTTAGCCCTGGTTTACCAATTTATGGCTTCGAATTAATTACTAATCGCAATTTATCAAACCGAGCGATTCGCGTAGTTGTTACATCCGAATACGCAATATATATTTAAAAGGGATGAATTTTGAAAAATATATTCAATTCAGCGCTAGTTATTATCCGTGGTTATTAAATATCACACATTTGGACTCCATTCGGATAACCGCATTTGTTTTATCGTCTTAATCGATTGAAATTTCTTTACGTAATCATTTTTTCATAGGTATTAACGCCGACAACGATAGCACTGTGAATGGATTTAATTTGTTTTTTTTTAGCTGCCGGAAAATGAAACACCAGATCATCCGTGATACGTTAATTACAAAAATGACTGTGAAACCATGCGACTAAAAAAATATGTATAATTTCTTAACGCAATGGATGTATATGAATATAGTAGTTATATATGAATAAATCATAGTACTCTTCACACTAGGCTGATGCTGTTTCTTTTATCCCTGAGAAGGCTTTTTCTAAGAGAAATCGGAAAATGACTGCTGCACAAATCTCCGACAGACTTCAGTTTCCTTGTACTTTTCGTTATCGGCGACTTTTCGCTGATTTCACTCATTTTATCCACGTCCTCATTCTCATTCTCATTTTCATTTCGATTCTCTTTTTCTTTCCTTTTTTTGTTCTTTTCCTCAGTTACAATAATATTTCCATCGTGATTTCTTTTTCCATTTGTAGAAATAGTATTTAGCCTACGAAAAGACTCAATCCAATGCCGTTTTGCATGCTCATCGTCAGCATTAAGCGTGTGTTCTGCAACCTTGAATGAGGTAGTATGAATTTTTTCACCCGCCTCGATTTCAAACTGTACCCTTAACTGATCTCGTAATACGACAGGGAAACATGGGTTACATTTTCTGCCTGGTCTCCTCGCTGGACGAGCCAGTACAAAGCAGTTATCAAACAAGAAGCAATGCAGTTTCTGCAAAACAAAATTACTTTCGGTTAGAACATCAGCGAGCTAAGGGAATTAAAGAAAGAAAATTAACTCAATTGAGCGCACCGTTCCTTTAGCATCTCTCAACTGCCCCTCGGTAATGACTTCCACAGCATTTTGTATGACTTTATGAGGATCGCAAACTGGCGAGGGGTTGATTTTATTCTGGGCTAGCTTGCACTCCGAATTTCCCATGGCTTCGTCGATTTCTATAAGTAACTTGGACAGTATATCACTCACTTTTCTCAGCGCTGTCTGATCAGGATGATTGCACGGGGTGTGCCTGAGGATTTCATTAACAAGGATAGGATACTTGACGACCCTTGATCTCGGAACGTCCAAGTATGTCCACAAGTCAACGGCCCGTGGAACACTTGTTCTTTTCTTCAGAAATTCTTGGAAACGTTTATTATTTGCGCGTTTTGCCTCAAGCAAGTGTCTCGCCCACACCTGCGCCTTGCAACGATCTACGTAGCACTCGGCGAGACTTGGTAACTAAAATAAGAGAAAGAATGAAGTAAGTGTAAATAAATGGTTGCACCAACTTTGTGTGAAATTGAATTCGAAATCTGTAGATTCTGATTTTCTTGCATAAGACCCTGGAGAATATCTTATGAGAAAATGATTCACTATATGTATCGTTTTTGAATCATATCAAGACTATTATACCAATTTTTATATTCTTAAATTAAGAGCCAAATAATTTGGTGTGCAATAAGAACGAACCCAGCTGATTAAAATGGTTCCAACAGCATCCGTGAAACCCGACTCGTCTCGAAGACAGACCAGTTCGTCTCTAAGCTTTTTGTGAAGGTCTACAAGGCTGGAAATGTCTCCAAATAGTGTGGCGAGTTCACCTGGAGTCAGGATATCGCTTCGTAGCAAAGGCTCGTAATAGAATTCTCTGAGATTATCAAGGTCCCGCAACAACACATCCTCCCCGCAGAATAATTCATAGATCGCCTCTTGACGTTTCACTTCTCTTCTACTCAAGCTCAAATCCAGGTGCCCGCTGGATTTCCCTTCCGCAATATCCACAATCCAGCTACGGATGGCCAGCTGATCCAGTCGCTCCGCGGTTACTTTTGATCTGTGCGTAAACCCGGACGGTCATATATGTGAGAAACAAAATTAGAAGACGGACATCTTTTGTGTTTGATATCAGTGATGGATTATTTTCAGATATCAAAAACCAAAGTTTAAAGAATCAAAGCTTCAAGGCAAATACAAAAGTTTCATTAATCGTGTTTTAAAATTACATTGGATTCATGTGAATTTAAACTCTTTGACACATTCTCGAGTTCCTTACCTTTTTTTTGTCTTTCCCGAATCAACCTCCTCTCCAAGGAGAGAAAGATCGGTTACTTGAGAGCTGAACGATCTTTGAAGAACACTTCCAAATTTGCTGGGTGTCAGAGATGAGGAGGAAGAGGAAAAGAAGCTCGATGCGACTTCGGTAATTCTGCGTCTTTTTTTCTTCTTGATACTATCAGACCCCATTGATATATCCATCGAACTGACACTGGCCGCATCGCTATTTCTACGCTTCCTGGATCGCTGGAATGGTACGATTGACATTAGGGTGGATACTTTCAGGTGTGAGTGAGTACGACGTAGAAGAGTTGATGAGCTGATTTTGGAGAAGCGATTCAGAACAGCAAAAACTATAACGAATACGTTACCATCCAAAATCTCTTCTGAGGTTCTGGAAAGTGATCTTTAATTGACGTATCGCGATCCTCTTCCATCTCACTGCCGCCAACTCACTGAGGGAAATTCGAGTAGCAAGAATTCGGTCGGATAATGATTAGTTAAAATAACCTAACTTTCGGTTGGCGGTAAACTGATATCCAACGGATGGCTGTTGTTTTTAACTAGAACTAATTAAGTTCCGAGTAGGTAATGTGTTTTTAATTATTTTTTATGATAGGTCGAGACAATTTAGGATAAGACACATCGTTCGGCGGTCATTGACACAAATCGTCAGACGCCATTTATGATGTGAATTCGAATATGTCACGGTAACAAGCAGATTTGTGTTGTGTCGCTCAAAGTCGTAAAGCAGAGTTTTCATCGACGATGAAAATTGGACACGAGTCCACGGTCTGTGAAAATAACATAGACGGAGTAGTATCGAGATTTCGAAATTCGAGCATTGAAAGCGAACGAGTGCAGCGATTGCGAAAACAATGAAACATTACACGCCAAGCATTCAACTCATTTTGTTTTCTCTGCCTTCAATTATTTCCGCCCTTAATCAGTCGTGTTCACGAATTTGTTCTAGCAAACATCTAATTATATATTTACGATAGCGTTAGATTTTCGCCCGTGATGATAATCAAAAAGACGTGTTGTTGAAAGGACTTTACGACGGTAAGATTGTAAAATCTATTGCATTTTCGTAAGTACTTTCGTTTTTTTTTTCACCATGGTTATCATTATGTAATAGCAAAGCTCTCGGTTGTCAACACAATTATTTCCCTAGAGATAATACATAATTAAACAAAAACAACGAAAACAGAAGACAAATAAAGAGAGTGAACATTTTTCGCCGTCAAAGATACATAAAAAACATTTTAAAGCATCATTATTTTTTTACGAATTCTAAGCAATCATCATGATAATTCGAACGCGAAAAAATTCCAGATTATTCTATTGAGACGAAGAGGAAAACTGCGACATAGTGGTTATATACGTATTACAAACTAATCGGCGACGTGCACACGATCTGTGAATATTGATAAGCCCCTAATTCGTAATACCTAGGCCTGTAAATGATCTAAAAGACACGAAAAGTCCATATGTGAATTTTTGAAAATATACCATAAACTGTGAATTTGTCAAAAGCATGACGGGACATCAGATTATTGGCAGTCGATCTATCGACAGCGAGGTATCGAGTTTGTCGCTTCACGATTCATCGTTAAACGAAATCGATCGATGCACATCAAATATCGATAACTCGCTAAATTTGTACCATCTTTCGAAAATTGAAAAATGCTTACTCTACTTGTACAACACGCTGGACCTTGAGGACGATGATCGTTGTCATAGATACAATAATGACCAAGATTCGACAGTGAGCAATGCCTCGATTCTTGCAAATTATACAGAAAGTGAAAACGATATGGAAAATGAATACAGTGTAAGAAATTCCTGTGATACGGGAAAATTATCACCGGAATATGACGTCAAACGGGAAGGTTTTTCTCAAGTAAAAATTGAAAAACCGAGTCACCGTTACATCGCTAAGAGAAAAAAATACAACAGGACGGTAAGAAAGAGAAATAAAAATTACCGGAGACAAGCGTCTCATGATGAGATTGCCGAAAATTTAAACAACTGGGCAAGAATTGGTAGTAGTCGGGTGAAGTTTCACCCTTTCTTAAGAATATTTGACAAGAATGGCTTTGCAGTTACCAGATCAGTGAAAGACCACGACATTCGAACCCTACGATATTCGAACACGCCTAAGTTCAACTCGTTCCTTTTGAAGGCAGCATTAAAATACCGCGATCCTAAATTACTCGCAAATGCAGTAGTTTTCGCAAAAAAAAGTATTCCACAAACTGGACACCGCGTGGATGCCAAAAGATCAGGGGCGAATATAGATAGCATGCCGGAAGAATTCCGTGAAGTTAATTCAGGTATTATCACATTTAAGCGTTCGTATATGATGATGCAGCGTATGAAAAACTTCGCAGCGCAACTAATGTGATGTTTTATTTGTTCCAGGTAATGATTCAGACAGCTTACAAAACCTTGCAGAGCTAAAGTCTAAGGAATTTAAAATCCGCAAAAAGAGCCCACTACCGATCGACTTGTCGACTACAGCACTTGATTCGAAAATACATGTTTCAAAGACAAACGGTCGATTTTTGAATCGACCAAATTTGGATACGCCGTCAATGTTCCCGGGTGAAGGACAAGAGACTCTCGGGAGATTTCAAAATACAACGTCGGATTTCGAAAACGTCACAGTTCGAAAAAACATAGCGTCTTTACAGAAAGAAATCGAAGTAAAACAAGAAGTTGTTGTTATTAATGAGACAAAGCCAAAAGCAGAGTGGAAAATTTTTGAGGAAAAAATTGATCAGATCCAGGTGAAATCTGCGGAAACAGAAGAAATCAGAAGTCAAGTTTGGTCTAAAAGGAGGTGTTCCTTCAATTTTCAAATTGAGGAAAATCGACCGACAGCACAGGATGTAAGTAATAGCATGAAAAAAAATGCTGAAAAACCACTTCTTTCCAGAACTGCCGGAAAAATTCAACGTGAGCATGACACAGTGAAAATTGATTCTACTTGGCAAGAGGCGAAGGAAACTGTTGAGAATGAGGTAAAGATTTATAGAGAATCATTGGAAAGATCAAACTGTACCGATGGAATGCCTTTTATCAGACTGGAAAGGAATTTAAGTGAGAGGGAGCGGTGGAAAGATTGCATGAACGATATTCCAAGTTTCGAGACTGGAGTAATTCACAATTTTGAACAGCCAGAAGTCGAATCAAATAAGCGCAGGAGTGAGGTGACTAAAATTAAAGTAGAAGATAATAAACTGGACGAGGTGTCGAGGCGATTATCTTCAGGCCATGAAAATATTGCAAAAAATGTACAGGCTGGTGCAATTATCATTGCACCAACACTGAATTTTAACTTCGGTAAATCTGCTTCTTCGGTGAGCGTTGATCAGTCGGAAAACGTGATGAATTTGATGAAACCCCCAAGGTACATGCAGCGATCTTTAGGAAATGAAGAAAATTTGAGTAGAAATTGTCCCTTAAATTATTTTTCTGTGGCAGGAGCCTCGTACTCTGTCGTAGATCTACCTACGCCTTATTTGGTAATTATATTGCATTTACACTCTCGTACATGAATTATCATTTCATTATCGTTAGTATCATTAGTTGTATCAATACGTATGTACATAGATATACGTAATAATTCTTCTTGTATATACATCTTGTGATGGTTCTCGATCATCTTCGAACACTTAACTTAATTGTAAACGTATTTTCTTTACAGAAAACTCATCAGCAAAGATTAGTTTTGCCCAAACCGATGCCCGGGGAATCAGCGAATACCTGGCGGCATTTGAACAGTTCAGCAGCGGCAGATGCTGATTCTTTGAATAAATCGCCGATTCTAAGGTCTAGATGCTCGACTGAACTAGAACGTGCCAAGATTGAGGTTTACAAGAGAATTTTCGAGGTACTGGTGATCAGTCGGCCAAGACATTAGTCAGAGTTTCTATGAGGTTTTTACTTTTCATCACCTTTGGTGACCTGAGAAAAGTATTATTGATATGGTTTATGGACCTTATCCAACATAGGGAAAATGATCTTTCACATAGGGGAACAACTTGAACTAATCAAAACCAATCATGTCATTCTACAAAAGGCCAAGGTTGTCATCGAAAAAAGCGAAAGCTTAGGCCTCTTCGGTGCCATTACAAAGAAAATATTCACAAAATACAAAAAGCCACATGGTTCAAAACGATCACCTCACACTGGTAGAAGAAACGACCCCGCAAAATCGTTCATCATATAAGAAAAGTACTGATTGCGGTCGAAAACACGTTTTATAATTTCAACGAATCTTTGCGGTTTCGAAACCCTAGAATCGGAAAAACAAGTTTTTACAGAAATAGCCGTCTGTCCGACAAGCTCCAGCGATACTCTCGAAAACGGTTTGATGAAAAAATCTAAAACTTACACCATTTTACAATCGCATGTTGAGCATGAAAAATTGTCATGTACCATTTAATTTAAACTTCCGGTTATACCAGAACTTTAGTTTACTTTTCCTAGATAAACGATTACACTTTTCCGAGTTGACGTATTTATTTAAAGAAAATTCTAGATTTTTTTTTTTTTTTTTGAATCCTTATTATTCTTTCTACTAATAAACCTATACTTTTTCCTTTTCGGAGAAAAGTATCGCGAACAAAAACTGTATTTTCCGTCTTTTTTTGCATTCTTAACCAAATTAGCCCCATAAAATGGAATATTTCTTTCGTATATTCACAGACGATGCTTATCGATCCAGATTTCGACTTTGTCCGAGCCGAGGACCAGCTCGATAATATGATTGGTGGACCGATTTTCAGACAAGAAAAACGTGAGGATGGTGGTGAAATTCGTAGGAACTTCGACAATAATTGTACCATCAATAACCCAGGAATAAACCGCTACGACTCGTCTGTCAACAAACGATTTCATCGACTAAATGATAAACAAATTGTCCAAAATATGAACGATCTAAAGCGTGTTAAAATCAGCCCGAATTTAACGAGAAAAAAAACGGTTGTCGATTTGCCAGCGATTACATTGAGAGCTGATCAGCGAGATAGCAGGATTTTTTATCGATTTGAAAATCGTCCTAGACCTGCAGATATGTTTCGAAATGACTATAATCGTCAGGGATTGAAGGCTAAAACGACGGAGGAAATCTTGTTTGATTTGAAAGACTTTGTCAATTTTCCATCGAGTGTTACAGAAAAAAAGTGTTAAAGAACGATGATAAATTACATATGGTTTTCATGATAGGATTATATGATACAATTTGTATCACTAGAATCCAAAAAATTTCGAATACACTATCTGATGGAAAAATTAGATGCGCTCTTTTTATGGGACTGGAATTGGCTGTATTCGATTACCAAATTCATTTATTAATTGGTGTGTCACATTGCTTATTCCTACACTGAATCTCAATGCTGGTATGAGAAGAACTGGATTTAGCCAAATTAAAGTCAATATTGACTAAATGCCAGTGATAAAGAAGAACTTTTGTCCGGAGATACAAATTTCCTTATAATTTGTGGACGTTTCAGATTCCCGGATACCCCGGTCCAACGATTTAAGGTTTTTCTTTACTTTTTTTCTCCACAAGAATAATTTAAGTCGCATTGTGTCACCATATAACGATACTCGACCATGCAGTCCGTCGTTTTAAATTACCGCATTGGGTTCCTTACTAATTTATTTATACGCTTATTATTGTCAGAAACAGAATCCGTGATTAAAACAAGTTATTTCAACAATGTTAAAAACTTATTTACTTGGAGTCAAAGATAAAAAAGTGACGCGACTGTACGACTTGAGAAAAGAAACGCGTTTTCATTTTTTTGAGAGTAAAAAAAATGGAGGACTGAAAAATAAAATAAAATAACTGAAATCAGGATCTGCCTTCGATTTCCGACTAGTTCAACTCACGTAATACACATCTTAAAGAGTAATTTAGTATTGCACAAAGAAAAATATAAAAATTCTTAATTTATGCGACTCGAAAGAGAAAAATATTGAAATTGCATAGAAACTAATTGACTCCGCGGTAGATATATAAATATTGTATATATATTTTGAACTCTTGTAGTGTACTAAGTATGAAGAGTTCACCAAGTTTGAACCTTCTCGGAATTACCGTTCGCAAAAAATGTTTCATCAAAGTTTATCATTTCGACTTAATTGCGGTTTAAACACGAATTGTTTTCGTATCGTTATTGGCAGAAAAAAATATAAAAAAACAGTCATGTTGTGTCAAGAAATCTCAGTTTTCACATGAAAAACTGAAAAGTAAGATAAGTTTTGGTGGGGCATGAAAGAAAGTGTTTTTTTTTTTTTTTTATTTGCCGAAAAACATCTTTTTGGGACTGATGTCGAAAATTTGTCCAGAAATGAACAACATACTCGGAAGAGTGAGAATTTTGCACAAAAGATAGTTGTTTTTTCATAATTTTTTTTTCTTGCCGATAACGATACGAAAATAATTCGAGTTTAAACTTCAATCAGTTCGAAATGATTAAACTTTGACGTGGCATTCCTCGCGAATGGTCAGTTCGAGAAGGTTCAAACTTTGTGAACTGTTTAATATTAGTACGCACTACAAGAGGTAAAAATTTCAGACAAATCGATTTTTTTTCGTCCCTTTTATTGGCTGTTAATTGGTGGACTAACCCATATATGTACATATGATTGTATAACGTATAATTTATTAAACTTAAAGACCGTATAACAGACGTGATGAAGTATACTGATGTAACACATTCATTACCATAATCATAGCCATTGCGACGGAAACTTTGAGGAACTTATACATGGAATACGAAGTGAAACGGTAAGTTACTAGTAGAATTAATTAATTCAAGACTACGATACACTTTTGTACTTTTACACGACGTCGGCTCAACAAGGAAGGAATCAATATTGAAGATATATGGCGAATAACTTGTCGGTGATATAATTTCCATAGTTCGTTGAACTATCCAATCTTGACGATTAATGTATGTCCCATGCGCACATGGAAAAATGAACCACGAACCTTTTTTCACAAAATAATCAAAGATAACGTCACCGTGGTTACTATAATATACGATATATATATTATACAGTTGTCAGGAAGCGATAGTGATTTTTCATAATAATAATACAAATAAAAAAGCAGACGAAGCAACTTGAGAGATAATTATAGTATCTCAAATAACTATATCAATTCATCGCATCATAAATATTGATAGAAAACTGGAAGAAAAGAATTTTTAGGAAAATTCCATCTATATTGTGGAAAATATATGGTGGGAATGTTTTATATATTATAAATTTATAACACCAACAATGTGATGACTGTGTGAGATAATTATACGGTGGTTGTTTTTCTTCTTCTTCATTTAAATTCGGTTCGCTTGTATGCATGTTAATTTTTTTACTGCGTCTGTTCTTTCAATTCATTTATTACCCTTTTAAAATCCGGCCAAACTCGTTTTGACTCGAGATTCACTCGCACTTGTGTACAACCTGATTAATTAACTGACCTTCGTGGAGTGGCCTTTCCGTTCTCTGGATATAATACGGATAGAGGTTTAATGAAGTATATACGGAATATACTTTCACATAACTGAAAAATCAATGAGAAAAAAAAAAATAGACGAAACTAAAACAGAAAATAATAGACTGACGTAAATGATCCTGGGGAATGCAATTAACAACTATTCTCAGATCGTTCGTTTTACATACGTACGATTGGGCAAAAAAACAAACTAATAGCTTCTTTATCTATTTTTTATATTTTTTTTTTACTTCCCATTTGGGTATAATTAAATTCAAATTTTAAATCGAACCTCTGGTGAGAATTAATTTTGGCACATACCGTTCTGGAAGAATCAACACATGTCAACCAGTCAAGTTAATTAATATTCTTGAATTAAATTAACAGTGAATATCATATGATAATTGATTATTTAATAAGTTACATCAAGTTCTTACGGCGGAAATTGTGTCTCACCACCTTTTGGCAGTATGATAAAATTCCACTGCGATTAGCGATGTGAAAATTAATAAAACGTCACTCGTACTATGCATGGCAAAACAGAAAAAAAAATTAATAAGTATGCAGGCAAATTCAAGGACCGGTTGTACGACGTTTAGAGGTGACCGGGGCACGACGGACCCCTAAAAATTTTTGTTTAAAAGGTTTCTCAAAAATGACATTTTAGATGATGCCCATTTTCTCCGGAATATAACATGTTTTTTTTTTTTTTTTTTTGTCATACGTATCGACAGATAATTATTGAATTATTCAGTACCGGTAGAATTATAGGATGCAGAGTTATTTAAAAAATGAAATAAAAAATTTGTAAGATTTTTCGAGCGGGAAATAAGGATGAATTTTTTTGAGACTGATCAAAACAACTTTTACCTGGTGATCGAAAGCAATAAAAATAATTAACGTCTCAGGAGGTCCATCGTGATCCGGTCTCTCCTATATATTATTTTGAACAAGAAAAAACGTGGTTAATTGGTTTCATAAAAATTAAATAAAACTAGTAAGTCAATCTATGTTCAGTTGATCAGGGTAAATTGTGATTGAATATTTGTGCGGTAAAAGTGGATTAAACGAATAAACAAGCAAGTCGTGACGCATCGCCAAAATTTTATAATACAACGTAGGGTTTATTACAAGATAATAAACCTGTCACGATCGAATGCAAAGACCGGATCGCGACGTGAATAATAAGAGGCGGTTAATGCAGGCAATTGGGAAAATGAATTTCTCTTCTCTTGAGCGTGACCGAAAAAGGAGGGAAAAACATTGTTGTATTATACGTCCTCGAAAAATCCCCGCACCAGCCGTTGAGAAATAACAGCAGGCAAGTAACGAACAATCGTTTGTTAACGACTGACGAATGACGATCGTATACGTAACAGGTTTGAGTTAATCACCGGAAGCTTTGTTTGACTTGTTTCAAAACCGAATCTCGTGGGTGTTCGTTCGTTCATTCGAGTTTTAGCAAACCTGCCGACGAATTATGACGGGTTTCCAAAGCAGACACAACCACAAATGTGAACGGACGGAGCAAAAAGAAGTTTGTTACACGTGGGGTTTTGCCTTCTCAAAGTTTCTTACCAGTCTCACGTTTCCTCTACCTCGATTCGTGACGGCAAAAAAGAATGAATTTGACCAACGATCAGTCGACCTAACTGGTATAAAAGGATCCCGGTTTTGAAGATTGTAACATTATTCCGCCGGTAGTGAACGGAAGACGACTCGTATATAATATTATATATTATATATAGTATAGCGAACGTAAATTGCGAGGCATCACGACTATATAGTGAACATGTCGGAGAATAATCTGTCACCACTGCTCATCGCAGTTTTTGCGTTATTTGTATCAGTGAACGCAACAATTCGTAAGTGCAGCTACCGATCGAACAGCCTAAATTTAAAACTAATATCGTTAATTTTTTACTACCCAAATCACGCGCTTCAAGGGTTTCGTTATCATACGAGCATTTACAATCAATGTATAATACTTTGATAGAGAATCAGTGCGACTCCTGTATTTTTCTTCAAAACTTGTAACCTGAACGGAGATTATATTTGAAACGATATAAATTTTCACGTATAACATTTTCTTTGAGTGTCCGGATAAACTTAATCTTTAATATCTCTGAAACTTTTTTTTGAAAACATTATACGTACACGTATCTGTTACTGTTCGTGAATCTCTCGCAGATTTTCATTAAACCTGTGACATCTATTCGCGAAATCTTACAAAATATTGTAATTAAAATTGGATGATTGTTCCAATGCATTTGCAAAGGCAAAAAGAATAACGTCGGAAAGAGCAGACAAAATCGAACATTTCACAATTCTTTCCACAACGTTTCGACTATTTCGGTCAACGTCTTAATTGGCATTATATGTATTATAAAAGCTTCTGCAAATTCATTGTTTGGATTTACGGAAAGAAAAATCTTATCAAGTCTCCTTTATAATCATACGTAGAGAAGTTGCTTCTTTTTTCCATATTGTAATTATTCAATGTTCTTCGACAGCTGACTACATACACACATGCAAGCGAACCGATCCGAAGATAGAGCAATGCGTGATAAACAGCATTAATAATCTGAAGCCACGATTGACTAAAGGGATCTCGGAGTTTGAAATGCCGTCAATTGATCCCCTTAAAGTGCCCCACATGAATCTGAACCTGGGTCCTGGGTAAGAGCTAATAAAACTCTGATTGTGAGCCATAATTTGTGTATTGTTGTAGAAAACACTCGATCGGTATGATAACAATAAGTAAAGTAGCCAGTGGCGTGTGAACCGATCATTAACTCAGTTACTGAATAATTCAGTTTCAAGGCCGAGGGCAAAGACCTGCTGATATCAGGGGCAAAAGATTTTGAAATCCAGAATTTGGTCGTAAATCTCAAGGAGGATATCATCATCATTGACCTTTTCATAAAGAAATTAACCGCGAGAGGAATCTACGAAATCGACGGAAAGATTGCGTCGATACCGTTGAAGGGCACAGGTCCCTTGTTTTTGAGCGGAGGTAAAATATATATTGAATTTTCTCTCAATTCCGAGATATGCAAGTAAAAACTCATACCATTTTTCATTGGTATAATCGAACGTTAACGTTATTTATTTTTTTGTTTTTTCTCTCCAAGACACCGTTACTGCCCACATAGTCTTACATGGCAAGAAGATCAACAAGAATGGTCAACTGCGCTACTATTTTCCGTCAATGGACCTAAAGTTGAACATCGTTGACTACGATCTGAAGCTGGAGGGTATAGGTGGTGGTGATCCGACCCTCGGAAAAGTAACCAACCAAGTTCTGAAGGATGAAAAAGCCAGTATAAAGCAGACCCTTGTACCGGCCATCGAGAAGTCGCTCAGCGAGTATCTTTTGAACGCTGCTAATAACATATGCAAGCATTTCACGTGGGATGAGCTGTTTCCTGCATCGTAGTTAAGATATACAATTGTTTTCAACGTGTATGTGCGAAATATGTTATTAATTTTATTATGTATCGTTGGATGTGATAGCTTTTCGAATAAACGTACATGTTTTATATACATACAATGAAAGAAGAAAAAAAAAAAAACAAAAACAAAACAAAACACGCCTTGAGCCATACCCGACGGCTTTTATTGGTGCTTTTATTATGCTATTCTCGATTAATTCCTAGTGCCATTTCCATCGAATTCAACCGATGACCTTGGTGTCTCAAAACAAACAAATAGACATGCATGCAAACGATATTTAGCATTATAATGAGCTGGATCAGTCAGATCTCAGATGTTCATATTGATCATAGAATTTTTGGCTGGATGACTTTTCGATCAGCGTTATCTAATTCTAATTAGGATTTTTACTCCGTAATATCTCTGTGCTTCTAAAGATACATTACCATTTATAATACAAATTTTGAATCTTCGACTGAGGGAAAAGATTTTACGGAATGAAAGGCTTGACAGCGGCGCAATAAAAATATCGCGGAATAATACTTGATTTCCGAGAAGTCAATTCTTATATTACTGATGTTTAATTAAAACGTTGACTCAGGCGGGATTTTGATGTGGATTGACCCTGAATATCAATTTCAATATTGTCTTACACCTTGAATATCAATTTCAAGGTTGACTTTAAGTTGAGAAAAATCTTGATAACTCGCAGTGGTTGCAAACTCGTAGTTTACTTTCAAATGCTTATGACGTAAGTATGTGTGATCTTTGTTTTATATAAATTTACCAGAATATTGTAAGATTCGTTCTCACTCAAGCTATCATTATAAGGTCAAGTATTCAAACTCTGTACTGCGAGTAAAATAAAATTCCTAAATTTAAACATTATCGAGCAACGAACCAATTTGCATGCTAATGCTAAAAAACCGGATATGTGAGTAGGATTTGCGCCCCGAGGGTTCTGTAGGAACTCAATTATTTTCTTCTTTTTTTTTTGTGTTATATAACTACAAATTAACTACTTTCGGACTTTTTTTTCTTTACTTGTGCCGTGAGAACTTGATTCTCTCCAAATGTCAAGATCGTGAGTGTGCAAGTATAAAAATACGTGACTTTTTATTTTTTACACCACCAAGGGATCGTAGACCTTAGTGTTTGGCATTAATTTCAACAAAAAAGGTCCTGACAGTCGGACAGACGGACAATGAAATGACCCTGTAACGGTTCCGATTTTTACCTATGAAGGTACGGAATCCTAAAAAGGCGGTTAATATAAAATATCATTCGCCAAAATATCAACGGCGTTTGTAAGCTGTTGATGTCAATAACTTCCAATGCCACATAAACATGGCCACATGCCATTATTACGATGTGAAAAATATTTGAGTGACATATGATTCCGTTGGAGTATTTTGAGAATCGATCAACGCAAAATAATTTCATATACATCATATTTCTGAATATTACTTTATTATATTACTTTCAATTTATTATTACTAAACGGTATCATCTAGATGCGCACTACTCTGCCAGACAACTATAGACAACTATTTTATACCTACGTATTTTAAACCCTTATCCTATACGCAAATCGCACAGATCATTTATCACGCATATGTTACGTATTATACAATGTCAGATCAACGTCAGAGATATCGACAGATTTGAATTTCCAAGTAATTTTACAGTAAGTCGGAAAAAAAATTTCTGCTACAAGTTGGTAATATTAAAGATCGAATACATAATTGAAGTAAACGTGTAGATAGAATACGTGCACGTTTATAATTTGATTTTTGGATTTTCGAAGTACCTAATTAAGAATTAATGATTGATAGAAAAAAAAATGCAGTTCGTACGGAACACACGTACCCATTTCCTTTATTATTCAACTCAACTCAAATCTACATTCTTTAACAATTACAAGTCTACAGATTAAAAAATTTCAATATTTTCTTTTATGGTGGCTTCAATTTTTATTCATCAATTATATACCACTACGAAAAGTCATTTTTTTTTTTATTTTTCAACAGTTTTACTATATTCGATCCATTGTCACAATTCTTTGAATTCGATTATGTTTATTTTGTTCTCTATAACTGTGACTTAAGCGCAGCTGAGGTTACATTATTACTATATTATTGTTGTTGTTGTTGTTCTTGTTATTATTATATTCACGGTATATAACGTCGATTGCGTTTCCTTATTTACGTAGTATTTTATATTTCACCTTTTACTTTCTTACCATCTATTTATTTATCTACTTCGAAAGATTGATTGTCTACTTTCAGTATAAGTTTTGATATGCGATGTAAACGCAAATACTGAACAGTTAATTATATATATTTAACGACCCAATTAAGTGCGTCGATGAAAAATCGCGGTTAATCTTTAACGAAAACGTAGTATTCTAAACTTGACGAGAACTTTTCTAGCGTCGTTGAATTCTAAATATTACGGTGTTCGTTTATGTTTATTTATAAATTTATCGATTTTATTTCCCTTTTGTTCACTCACAGTTATTATACGATTACTAATGTTAGAGGAGAGTCCGTTCATCGGGCTTCCCTTTTGAATTTAAGTACTCTATATTTAATCTAAAAATATTTATAATCTTTAGACTGAAGTATGTGAAATAAAACTACAAATGTTTGCAGGTAAGTGAAATATTAACATATGGATTAACTTTCTGCTTTCGATATTCGATGATTTGGTCAATGTTTACTTAAATATTACTTTCTTTTTTCACAATAAAAAGTTGAAGAAAACAGAATTTTCCGTTAACGCGAATTAATCATTACGAAAAATGCGTATAGGTTTTTTGTGAGTACTAATATCAGGAAAAAAACGACGGAAATATTTGCTATCCAGACGGTCCAGATACATATTAGACTTTCAAATTTCTTATCACGTAAATATGTTCAATGACATGTAATTTACAACACGTCGAGATTGTTAAAAACCATCCAGTGTATCTGTGCATATGAAATAATCACTCAACGGGAAAAAGAAATTGGACAAAGAATTGAGTATCGCATTAATTTGATTGGCACGTCTATTTCATCCAGTCACGTATTAATTTTTTGTCAAATTCTCGCCATCCCAACATCAAGTATACACAGAGACTGGAACAATTGGTATAACCGTGTGTCTTTCGAAATTTGAATCAGGTTTCACACACACGCACACACACACATACATGCATACATATATACAAACGCTTTGTGCGTATTGTAAAACAGGCTCTTTTCTCACATCGTTCCCTTTCACAGACAGTCTTCTACATATTTCTGCAAAATCCTACTTAACGATCGTACCATGAGGACTTAATGTGACGAGTAGCGTACAAATTAGGATTTGGGTAGGTAGATAGGTACGCGTTCGTGTTTCGTAGTTTTAAAATAATTCTATCTTAAAACAAAAGAAATATAATTATATCAAAAATACAACCTATTTGTGCGTATAATCAATATCACTCTAGTTTGAAAAATGATTGTAGAACAATGTTGCGTGATTGATGAATAATATTAAATTCAATAAAAATATCGTAACTTTCGAATATGTAAATCTTTTCTTACAGACATGTTTGAGTTTCGAAACTATCCGATAAAGAGGCAACTCGTCAAGATTATCATTATGGATTCGTATACTGTGAACTTATGCGATAAGAAATTATTATCCTTCTAAAGGTCATGCCAACACTAAGATTCTATGAATTTCAAATGCAACAGATAATAAAAGTAAGGTTCCAACGACGAAACGAAAATTAATAATAGTAAAGAAATGCTTCCACTGATTAGGAACAGAAACCGTTTTTAATTCCGTTTATAACAGCCATTCGCGATTCGGCTGATATCATTTTCTTTCAACTTTTCTGTTTTTTTTTCCACTTTACTCCTTTCTGCATCGTATGATTCGTTTCCGAACGATGTTATCGCGATTTCACAGTCTTCGTCAAATCTATTGCTCATTGTCTGATGTTTACATGGGCATGCTGTGTAATATTGCCGACGAATTCAACAAACCCTGGCGTTGCCTCTGCTTTCGTTGTTCGGTCATCTAAATTTAGAGAACGTATAATATTAGAAGTATTTCTAAGCAACGATGAAATAACAGAATCTTTAAAGTCTCGAAACTTGGGAATTTATTAATTAGATTTGAACACATTACTTGGTCACGAAGCTCAGTCAGTTGCTGAGATAAACATTTGACCAAATGTTGAGTCGACTCAAGTTGAGATTGTAAACTTCTCAGCTCTACTTGTTCACCTTCCCCTTCATCAGCGGCCAGAGACTTTGCTCTCAGTCGTGGAAACCATTCAAGATTACGATCCTGTGAAAGTGCATAGAGCTTACATACATTGACATAATTGGTATATATAAATGTACTTTTGAAAGCTCTACGAACTATTACCTTAACCATCGCGTACACGTATGATTCAGGACCTGTAAACTCGGTCGGGTCTTTCACTTTCACCAGTACTATGAAATATAGGTAATGCCACATGTTGTGCTCGTGTTTTACATGCTCCTCAAATGACACGGTCTTGTTGTCAAATGCCGATCTGTTCAATCCTACAAAATCGAAAATGCTATCATTTCGTTGATCACAAAAACAAGCAAAGCCGTTGCAGAACGGTATCGAACGGTGCAGCCATGCCTTACGAAAAGAAGACTCATTTAATCAATCAACATCAGACAGTTTCCAGGTATTAATTGCTCTGGTCAAAAAAGTAGAACTGATGAATTCGAAATTCTTCTAGGAAACCATCTGATTTGGTGTGAAAAATGTAGCGTAGTTGTACCGTTTGATACCTATAATTGGAACCAATTCAAAAGAATATTTGGCACTTGTTCAAAGAGTCTTTGAAAGCAGAATTATAAATTTATAATCAGAGTAATCAAAATAATTCGAAGCTTAACACCATTTAAAAGCAATCTTCGATTACTCAGGCTACTACATTTGTATTCTCCTGTCAAGTAAAAGAATGTATGTATGCAAAAACTAATGAAAAATTGATTTATGCGACGATGGTAAGAAAAAAAAAAAATGTTTTCAATCGTAAAGAGAGAAGACGCGTAAATTGTAAAATTTAATTTAAAGAGGGATTCAAAAATAACATGCTCAAATACTAGAGCATTGTATGATTGTAGTAAAAAATTAAGTTGAAAGCGTTGCAATGATTTTTTGATAAATATCATTTAAGCATGAAGCCAATATTGTTTTGTCATTTGATTATTTACCCATTACCGAAGTAATCGTGAGATCACTAATTGCTTTTCGACGCAATTTTCTAGGGTACGTACCACAAATGAAGCACGTGCTTTTGAGTATCAGTTCTTTTTGCTGTTTCTCCGATCTAAGATCGGCAAACGTGTCGATGATCACACCAAATATTAAATTCAGTACGATAATAATTACGATGAAGAAGAAGAGAAGATCGTACACAACTCTGGGAACGAATAAAGCTTCCTGAAAATACATAAATGTACATATAGAACCATAAAGAAGTTTTTTATTTGTTCAACGCCTGCATGCACAATTTATCGTCACGGTAAAATAAATCCGAGTAACAGACATTTGACTCTCACCGCGCTTGACGGAGCTCTCAATATATCTCCTATACCACCGCCATTCCTTAAACCTTGATTTAGAGTCGTAACAATGCACATCAACAGAGAATCACAGGCTCGTTCTTTTGCCTCTCCACCTACATTAACGACTTCTACCTTCCTAGATACTTCCTTATTTCCTGTCGATCGGTAAACAGATTATAAGTAACATTGAACCAAATATCAGAAAGAATGAAGGTGCTGTTTAAAGTGTTCTTAGAAGGTATGTACATAAAAACTGAAATTTGCACCAGTGAATTCAATTTTTGTCAAAATATCCACTGACGCACCTTCTTCCATGTAACGAGAGACTGTTTCCGTCGCTACACAGTCTTCGGTGTCATTTGATTTGCACATTCCAGAAATATCTTCGTCAGATGCAGCTGAAATCGGATAAAATTGAGTTGCAGACATTTGCTGAGCCCAGTCGAGAAGATTTGGCCAGTTCAAAATCCAGTTGACAATAACTTACGAATAATCTCTTCGTCAATGCTGACCAAGAAGTCGTCCTTAAAAAACATGTAACCAATGATCGAGAACATGTAAACAAGTATCAAAGCTAGAACGGCAGTTAGAATGATAGATCGTCCGTTCCTTGTAACCGACTTGATCACGTTGAGCAATGTTTCTTCACGATATACGACATCGAATAGCTGTTAAAAAAAAATATGCGCGAAAAATAATTAAATGTACAAAATTACCAGGATCATGTTAACGAGTACATAAAAGTTGCCAGACGCCAGACAATGTCTTACCAAAACTGAGAAAAAGAAGGGATGCATTGCGATGCCAAGAACACAGAAAATCAGATACGATAAGTGATAAAGTAGCTCGCCATTCGTTACTATCTGGTCTATGCTTTTGCTTAGAGTTCCTTGATTTCCTATTATGCTTATTAAATGTATTATTTTTAAAAGAACCTGGAAATGGGATAATAGAGTAGCATCATGTTATTTGAATAGGTGATTTAAAGAATATAATGCTATTTAATCCTTTAAATGTACAAGAGAATTATTCTACTCACGGTTAAAAATCCTAACAACCATAATGTTGGCTCAGGTCCTACCGAATATATTAAACGAAATATTGTTGCGGCAACAAATGTCCAGATTACTGACTCTCTTGGCAGAGTAACAACGATAACCGCAAAGGATAACATCACCGTCCAAATGAGCCCGGACAAATGTGGACTCAGTTCTAAAATGTAAGTAATATTTTGTATCTTGGAAATAAAATTAAATCTGAGATGAAAAATACCAATCCACAGGCAATCAGGAAGACAATAAAAGACTGCAGTCGCCACAGATAAAAAAAATAAACTACGCAATTGACGTGCGCACAAGGAAATTGCTAATTAGGACCAAGCGAAATGTGTATAATTATTGTCTGATATAAGTCAATCCTCACTTACCCGGTACAGAGTCAACAAATGGATAAAAAAGCGCCACAATGACATTGATAAAGACAGCACAGTTGAACAGTATGTTACTCCACAACGACATATAACTGCTTACCCAAAAAAGCATTGGTTGTCCTGGAAATAACGAGAATTCGATTATGATAGCAGAGAGGTGATAAAACATGAGTCGAAAACTGCGTACAAACCTCTGAGTTTCTTTTGCCATTTCATTTCGTTAAACATATCTTCGGTTCTTTCGAAAAAGTCCGATACCTTTGAACCCTGATCATCAAGTTCAGCAGTGCTCAATACCCTCAGTTTTGTGTCCATTGTTATGAGCTCGCAAATTTCCGGTATTGGAAAGACTATTTGTTCTAATGTTCTGTCTTGTCTAACGATCTGTGGAAAAAAAAAAACGTATTTCCTTTTAATGATTCAGCGATGAAAAGAAATTCGGTCAAGCATGACATTGTTTTAAAAATATCTATAGGTTTTAAGTTCGTTGTTGAAATTTTCACTCGCCTCAATTTGAGCGGTGTGAGTGGCGTAATATTGGAGCGCCCTGTTGGTTTTTGGATCGGCATTATTGTGCTCAGAGGGCTTCAGCATAGTCGACAATTCTTTATTGTGCTGTGCTAATTGATGACAAAGTATGTAAATGTTGTGCCCGACCTACGAAGTAAAAATTATACAAACAATGATTGAAAGAACGTATAAAAATTCAATCTGATTGAAATTATTTTCTCAATTTAATTTGTTGCATACTTCTTTGGGAGAAACACCGTCTTCTCCATCCGTAGACGAGTCGTCAGCATCGTCATCAACGTCCAAAGATTCCTGGTGAAAAGCCCTGCAAGCGACGTCGACGAGCTGCTTCGGATTCATGTTGTACAATATTCTTTCGGCATTCTCGCTGTCCCCTCTGCTCTCCATAATAGCAAGCAGCAATTTACTAGCGTTATTTTTCAACTCCAGAACCAAATCCATTCGCGTCTTTCCCAAAGGATTAATGTCGTTCAAAATCAACGCAGTTATTATGTCCAAACCATTTGATTCGTGTGTCGCTATACAGTTCTGATTGTCGTGACACGGCCCTTGACAATATTCCGTCAAAGTTTCGAGGGTCTGATTTATTAGAGCGACATTATACTCGTTTATGTACAGACCAAGGAGTCCAAGACCACCCGTAGTTGAACCGCATATGCAGTCGAGAAACATCAGAGTCTCGGACACCAGATTGTAGTTGGTCTTGTTATTTTGATGGCGAAGCAGATTCTGAAACGAGATTAAACCCGATGCATTGTGTCGATCTGAACACCACTTGATTATCATCAGTCAAGTTACGGTCCAGTACCGCTAAAAATAAAAGGAGAAAATCGATCACACACTTGCAGTTCTCTGTTATGATTTTCGCAGAGGAGTTGAAGAAACCTGAGTATGGGTTGCATCACCAATACTTTGGCGCTGAGTTGTCCCTCGTCCCTCTCGTTGTTGCTGCTGCCGCTTTTGTGTCTCTCAAGCATATCTTCCACGGCAGAACCGGGAACCAAATTTTGCCCAGCATCGTCACCCGACGATGCTAAATTCCTAACATTGGCGTAAGCCTGATCTGTGGCGGCCGCTGCCTGGTTCAATTCTTCGCGTTGTTCTTCCGTCAGTACGATGCCATTTGGTTTTCCTGCAATAAATACGTTTAACTTCCCTAACATTAAAGTTTATGTGACGATTTTCGTGTCTTCTATGCGATTGGGATCAAGCCCTTCACCCGTACCACGTTTTCTTGATATTTTTTCCAACTCCTTGCTCTGTTCCTTATCCTCGTGGGCTTTCGCAGCAATATCCGAAGTGTTTACAGTCACAGTAGACTTGATTTCCTGCTGTGACTCTTTCATTTTGTCAAAGAAAACCTGAGAGATATTATAGTAACGTTTTAACTGTTTAAGAAAGAGTGGAAACATTGTATTCGTTACCAAAACTTAAACGGTACCTTGAAAAATGCCTGACTAAGATCACCGCCCATCAATTTTGTGAACATGCTTTTTTGAATTATTGGATTTCCACCTTCCAATAAAGCGATCCCCAATTCCACAGCCTCTGCAAAAATACTCTGCGAATGTACGCTTTTGATGACCAATTCCACCACCAAATCGGATGCCCCTTCTCTGTCCAAATGGCTTTGTACTTCGTGAAGAGTTCTCCCAGCACGAAGTAATATCTTCGCTGTAACAATAGTTTAAATTTTAATTTTCATTTTGTTTTTAACAGATTAATTTTAAACGTTTTTCAAAGACACATCAATTTTTTTCACTCTATACAGATGGAATAAGCGAAATAGTTTGATACCTCCAGGTCCGTGTGTGACTGCGGTTGTACAAGGGACACCAATCTCGACAGTTTCTGGTTTTTGAACAAAAGTTTTGCCGAAATAACGTATCAGTAGATTATGCCTCAACACATCGCCCTGTGGAAAATAAATTGATTGTAATTCAAAAGAGAACGTGATGTGCGACTAAACAAGGTATTTGTTAAAAGATGTACCAATACCAGATAATCAATAGTGTATGTACAATAGGAAAGTTCATCTAGTAGATAAGTTGCTGGGCGCCAGAGTTATTAATCTTTTAATGATTCTTTATAATGCAGGATACTGAATTTAAGAAGCAATTGCGTTAATTAAACTTGTTATATGTGTGTCTGAAAAGAGTGAATAAAGGTATATTTACTATTTACAGTGATTGTGTGCAATGAAAGATATTCGAATGCATACGTAAACTTAGTCTAATAACTTATCCGTGTACTATATTGAACATATATGTGTAATTTATCTATCAATTCAATATTTCCATTCAATCTTTGCTTACTGAATTTACGTATTAATTAAATTTAAAGAAAAAGGTAAGCAAGTGCTCGATAATTTTTTACTTTTGCTATGGTGAGCGTTGTTCTTGAAAATATCAATTCAAACAGAAAAGAATTATTCTTAGACCAATTTTATTTTCACAATTGCAAACACAGATCGAATCCTGCTGATATCGAAGATGATTTTGACTAGGACGTTGTTTTCTATCAAATATAGGTCTGGGAAATTCCTAGATAAATTATCTTGAATAAAAATCAACTGTCCAAATTTTATTTAATGATACGACATGTAACATGGAAGTTGAATGGAATCGTTGGATTATTTACAAACAATGAATAATATGCTGACGTATTGGTACATCGAGTATAACAATTGCATTGATATGGATCTATAAAACAATTAGTAGGCAAACTTATTCACATTTTATACTTAGACACGTAGCAATTATGCAGTTGGTTTTTTGTTTGTCAACACATGGCTGACATTTCCTATCTTAAATCATTTAAAGAGCTGTTCAAAAGGTTTTTGACGATGCGAATAAGGCAAGGCTTCGATATCCCGAGTATTTCATCGAGCAAATATAATTTCACCTCTTTAAACATCAAACAGATCGATCGTAAGCCATGATTGATCGCGGTGGAAAAATTAAATTTAAACATTCGGGTCTCGTAAATTTTTCTATCGGTTGTCTATAATTGGTAAGATAATTTATTTTCTAAAGTAGAATTCTATACGGCTCAGACAATTGACAGATGAATATAAATGAAACATGCGGTACCATGAAGACATGCATTTTTATAGGCTGCGTTACATGCTGCGCGTATTTTCTCTCTTCTCCAAGCTTTCCTAATGTAAATAAAATTTAAAAACACAATTTTGAAATAAATTTCATCTTGCATTCACTAAATTTATGGACAGAGATACTCGTCGACAGACATTATCGATTGCAATAAATTATGTTGATTTTCTTTGTTCTTAGGAAAACTTTTCGAAGTTCGTGATCGTGTTCTACGACCTATTAGATAGAATTCATACATCAGTGAAGTACCGAAGGACTTTGCAATTTAATCCGAAAGGAGTATTTTAAAGGAACATCGAACACCGTAGCTAAAAGGTAGAACTCTCAAGTTAATCTTTTCTGGCAATCGTAACTTTTTTCATAAATTGCTGTATCTGCTACCAATAAAAACTATACAAAATCAAAAGAGGCAAAAATATTAATAATATTTGCTTAGGAATTCTCAACGGCAAAATAGTTTTTAAAAATAACCTAAATGCTCGTTTAGTCCATTATTCAAAATCGAGAATTTTTCTGCTTAGAACCCGCCGTTTTCAAACAACAAATTTCTTTCAAATAGCTACTCAAGTATCTTTCCATTCTTGAAATACTATAAAAGTGATGCAAATACAGATTTCTTATCATTTTAGTTGTTCAATATCGTAACGAGTGACAAAATATATCATATTATTGAAATACAAAAATCAAATCAAAACACTTGTAACATTCCAACGAGATTTCATCACATTTTACGATGAATATTTAATAAACAATGGAATGATGCTCGTGAATAACTGATTAAATAATTAATTTTTGTCGCGCTTAGTTACGATTGCGCTTACCAAAAAGACATAACTTTTTTCAAACTTTCTATGTTTTACCCGCTCTTGCTGGGTCATACGACGGTTGTTGGATTGATCATTGGATTGGTTTTCAACGTTGGACTCCGTTCCCGTATCGGCCACAAGAAGAAGACCTTCAGGAATTTCCACATCCTCCTTTGCAGCATGAAAACGTACACCTTACCTACAGATCTATTCTACTAGCCCATAGCAGCTTATACTCACCGAGGATAGAATCCAAAGATTTTTGAAGATGCGATATTGATTTGATTTCGGTTTTTTTTTTCTTTTTTCTCGTTTTCTCTTCTTTTCTTTTCTTAGCAACTCAACATCGTGAATCGACTCAAAACTTATCACCGTCAATATTAATGATATTATTATTATTAACAATTTGTTGCGTTCAAGCAAGCAGCTTCAACCGTTTCTAATTGCCGGCAGATTAAACTAGTGTGCAGCGACAATAGAAATGTTTGTCCCTTTAATTTTTATAAAAAAAAAATATCGAAAGCAAATTGAACACATAATTTTTTCAGTAAAAGAGACAAACGCCTCCTCGTCGTATTATCGTGAACTGATATTCAGTATGAACAATGAATTCCTAAATCGAATATCATGCTACTTCGATCGCCTGTAACTGACCTTCTCTCCGTACTCCGTGTCGATAGCCATCATTTCACGCAACGTCCGCAAAACTTTGACACAAAGTTTCTCTTCCTTTTCTTCGAGCAATTTTTCGGTGTGTTTTATTAATCTAGAATATATTAATGACAAGTTTAAAATAAAATATAAATTTATCATTTCCTCCATAATCGATTGAAAAAAAACGATACAACTCGCAAATCAAACTGGCTAAACACGAAATTTCTCCAAACATACAAACTAATATGTTCAATGATATCACATCCTATATGGAGCAATTTTGAAGCTTCTGTTTTCTTGGAGCTGAGTGAATTCAATTTTTGACAAACTAACATATGCACTTACCGTCGTATAAACCCGCCATTTTCACACCGTTTCCTGGCTTCTGTAGAAGCTGGAAACAGTAATTCAGGTCGATACAGTATATCGACTAACAATGACAACTCTGATTGAACGAGAGGCTTTAACTGTTCTTCGAGAAGAGAGACTATGTCTTGGAGTCCCTCAATGATGCTACGGTCAAGCCTCATCCACTGCTTGAAAAATTTTAATCGTCGTTCGGTCAGTAGAATCATTTGACAGAGTAGTTGTAAAAAGAAAGTAAAAACGTTTTTGAGAGGATTTGAGGTGGAAAAAAAAAGACGTCGACCTATCGGTGCGAGTTCGAAATCAAATTCAGTTAATCTTAGCAAGAACGAGTTTTGGACAATTCAGTTGCAAGATTTCACTAAGAGATTAAGATACTGTGAAGAATTATTACCTGGCTTTGACTTCGTTCAATCTTTGGTTGCTTCGCAGCCTGAAGCCACTTGCTAGTTTGTCTACTCAGCATCGCTGCTTTGTTGAATATAGATGCAACCTGACCTTCCAGATCCGTCGGTATGGCGATCCCTCTGCCTTTGGCTGATAGAATGAAAAATATGGGCTCAAGTACGCTCAAATAAGCTCTTTTGTGCAAGAGTTTTTTATCTCAATTAATTCAAACAGCCTTACCAACATCCGACAATATTCTTATGCAATTTTCAACGTTGAATCGTTGACCAGAATTAAGCCAAGAGCACTGATAAACTTTGAGCGCGGCATGTAACAACTGTATGAATATCGGTTGGCGTGTCTGTCGAGAAGAAAACATTCCATGTTGTATAAGTTCGCAAAACTTATAAGACCAAGAAAAATGATAAAAAAAACAAGTATAATAATATGTACGTGACTTTTGAATGACGTTAAGCGTAATTAGTATTTACAATTTCCAAAGATGGGTTACAAGTTATCGATTATCTGACAAGGTATAACAAATGATCCGACACATGCAGTTTAACACATTTGCTAAAAAATTTCTTCCAACACTTATAAAAATTTCTGAATAACAGTAAATATGTAAAATTTCTTGGAACGGATTCCATTTAGAGAAAATCTTGGTTATTTGGTGACAAGATTTATGTTTTGAAAAAATATTTAGAAATAAGTAATTTATATGTGAGGATTAACAACAGGGAGTAAAGCCGGTACTTCAAAAATATCATGCTAACCATGTTACTCACGTAATCGTCAACATTATTATCACTGTTCGTATCGCACTCTGTTAAGCTCCAAAAGAGTCTGGCCTCCTTGAGGTGTTTCTATTACGATAATGAACCCGCCACCAAACAGAAACCAGGGACACGGGCATCCAAACGACACCAGCAAACCCGCAGAATTTGATGAGCCGCAGATGGGCGGTTGACGCATGCCAAAAACACACAACATGCCGCTAGTGCAACCAGCGAACCAAACACACGTCCAACTACTCTATTACTGTACTACTAATACTCCAGCCATCAAAGTTTTTTTTCTTTATATCAGGATAACGTAAGTCAATTTTTGTGTTGAAAAAACGTAAAGTTTTTTTCTTTTTCTCTTCACCACGTATCTTTGCACTTAAACTGACGTGTGTTCGATTAATAATATCAGGTGCCTTTATAACTACCATGCGAATTGTTTTATCATTTCTCTTTCATACCCAATTTTTCATTTTTCTTTCTTCAAATTTCAAGTCATTTTAGTGCCAGTTTATCGTGTCATATTAGGTGATTGCAAAGTTTAAGATTCATTGTTTAAACTAGCGTTTTACTTTGCATTACCTTTGTGCTAATCCATTATCTAGAAGCTGTGTAATTCTACTTTCTCAGCATTTTTTTTGTGTGAGGGTCAAATCAACGTTTGCGTCATTCTAATGAATTACCTCAAACTCGTAGGACTTCAATTGTAAAGCAAAACACATAATAGAAAATTCAGAATTTCAGGAATAGGCAGATAAGCTGAAGAAAATCCTTCACCCCAAACTTGCTATTTACAACTCATGCGTTTTTGCTGTACTAAGTATTGAACCAAATTTGCCATTTTATCTTCCCATGTCATATTACGTCAACCCATCTCATAAAATTATTGATCCCAAACCCAACACAAACTAACGCATCAATGACCAGGCAGATCCAAAAATCCGGATTACCAAACATTTTCCAGTGCACAAATTTTCACGAAGCGAAACTTTAGAACAGTAAAAATATAAGCAAATGAGATTAACCAAGAGATACGGGATTAAAAATCCAACCAATCTATAATATTGATTCAATGCCTTAATTTAAACTGTACGAAATTGACTATGAACACCCGCCCATGCTCTGTTTTGTTTTTTAAATCGCCTGATCATCGAATAGTAGAAATCTCAAATATGCGCAGCGCAATTTCAGTTCAGAACCCAAAAAGTTGATAATTGTCATTTCTCATGATGTAAGAATTAGTTTCATAATACCTGCACCGTTGTGCTCTGATCGGAAAACGGGCTGTTGAAGAAGGTCGAAATCACGGTCATCAAACCAGTGGTAACGTAATTCTCTAGGGCAATATCAGCGTGACGCCGATCATGAGTCGCTGCGGCAATGATTCCCATGTCGACGATGAATGATTTCTCAAAAAGCGACCACATATGATTCGAGGTATAGATTTCCTTCATTTCAACCTCAGTGTCGATGTAACAGTGGTTCAAGAAGTTTATGTAAGCATCCTTCACCTGAAAATACGAGCGTAAATTTTCTTACCTCGATGTTGAATTCTACAATATTCTTTTATTGTTTGCTTAAACCGTTTGCTGATATATCCTTTACCTCTGGTATGCAGTCCTGGTGCGATACCATAACAACTATATCATCGAGCGGAAGTAAACTGTGACACTTAATTTCTGTATTCACATTTTTCCCCATTGTACAGCATGCCAAGAGTCTCACTAATTCAACATGGTACCTATAATGTGGGCAAGCAGTAAAAAGGGATTGAGTTATTTCATGTTCCTGTGCCGATTGTAGTACCTTGAGCGATATTTAATTCTGATCTGTTTACCTAAGTGGACTACTCTCGTCCATGCGATGCCTTTCCGATCTCATCATTTCGACAAAGTGATTGAACGACGCCTTGTCGTTGTAGAAAACCAACACATCTTCGCCAGCTTGAACCAGCTGGAAATAAACATAAAATAAATCTTATATTTTGACATGAAACTTCGTAAATTAGGTCCGTTTCTTGAAGAAATTTCGATTTCTGACTAGGTATTGCCAATTGTACGTGCCACTGGCTCGCTGCAAATGTTTCCGATAGCATTTGAAAACTCACCTCTTGCATAACGAGTTCCTGGCACTTTCTTATAAATTGATTTTCAGCCTTGACGATAGTCTGAAGAAACTTGAGATATTGTACGTGCCTTCCATGGGTTTCTATGCAATGAACAAAGTGCTGTATCACCTTGGGATTCACTTCGTTGCATAGCGTTGAATTGTCTTGGAATATACTACAAACAGTTTGCGCTTCCCTGATACCGGGATTCAAGAACAAGTCGAGCTGTTTATGGAGCAACGCTTGATTCTGCTGATTCGCCAGGCAAAAGTTTTGGAGAAAGTCGTGAGCGAGGCGCATAAGTTCGTTCATTCTGACGTCTTCTTTAGAGTCGAAAGGAACCTGAAGCAGGTCCAAGACGACAGTATGAACACCGACGTTACGTAAAAGTCTTTGCTCGTGCTTTCTAGCTTTAACCTGACCCCCGGGAAGCGCTTGAATGCATAGCTTATTCATCCTGATCAATATCTGTTGAATTTTTTTGTACTCGTCGGCTTGCTCGGGATGTAAAGGCGGTCCGACATCTAGATCAATGGCGGAACCCTTTTTATCAGTTGTGGATAATTGTGGCGGGGTTTTCCTCGGTGTGGCGCTCTCCTCCTCTTCGTCTTTATTGTTTTTTTTCTTTTTACTAGTATGTTCCTCGGTAGCTTTCGACTTGTAAACCCAAAGCTCTGATTTTTCTACAGACTGTCGTAGAACGTCCAGATCAGATTTAATCTGTTTATAAGACTCGACGTCACTGTCGGATACCAAAAGTTGGACCTAGATGAGACAATTGACATGCTTGAAAATAGTTGTGCTGGAAAATTCACGGCATTGATGTGCCCGCCTCAACTAGTGAGGAAGTGTTGAAAAAAAATGCGATAACCGAACGCATACGATTACATTCAAGGAGATTGAAATTTTCAATGTCGAACCTGCTTGAAAGCCTGCAAGACTTCTTGTCGCTGACTAAAGTGCCTGAAGAGCAGATGCAGAGCACCGGAAACTAGCGGCGGATAATCATGCATGGCTAAGTGAAGCAAAACTCGTAGAAACGTTCGTCCTCCTTGACCGTCCAGATCCAGTACTGCGCACTCCTCGCTAAAAGCGCGTCAGCGTTGGAAGAGGACAGAATGAAAATAAAAAACATTACGGTAAATATTTCCAACATAAAGTAAACGCAACACATCGACAGCTCTACTGGGTTATAAAGCATAGGTGTGAAGAGCGAAAGGACGGAGTTTAACTTACCTACTGCCAAATATTCCCTCTGCTTGGGAACCGATTGTTTCCAAGTTAATTTCTTTTTGTCGAATACTCAAATCTGCGGATGTTTTCTCAGTCTCGTCAAATTCGCACTTGAATATACTGAGCAGACAGGATATCCTGTAATCCAAACGGACGTCCAGAATGAACTGCAGGATCTCGATTATCTTCAGTTTCGTATCCATTACCAACGGATACTCTGTCTTCATGCTTGGTTTTGGACGGGGCGAGGATGCTCCCGTCAGTACCTGGCCAGCAGGACCGAGCGTCAGGCTGGTCATCACCGCTCCCATGTCTCCAATGCATCGCAAAACTCCTCCTTCGGCTGAGGTGTGAAATTGAATTTTAATTTATTCATTTATTTGTAAGATTGACAAGCAATTATTATCAAAATTCGCTTTGACACCGATTTGCAGCAGAAACTTCAATCGGAAACAGACTACAAAATGAAAGCAATCAAATATTCAAGTTATTTTTCTTTTTATGATTGTCTTGGGTGATTCAGTTTCCAATGCTGATGAGAATCGAAATCGAAGCCAAATATTCTAGTTCAGCGAATTACTGTTGCGTGGATTTTTCAAAATAATTACATTATAAAAGAAAACGTAGTAAAAATTACCCTCTATGTTGAATGTGACAAATTCTAATGAAACCTACTAATTTAAATCCGCTAATAATTAGTCGTCACAAACAGCCATAAAATCTAAGCAATTATACTTACTAACGAAGCTTGCAGAAAAAACTGTTCTAAAACCAAAAGCGTGCAAATTTAGCTATATAATTATCCCAATTCTAAGCAATACAGATCTATTTCCACTACCATAGCAAATAATAATAAAACAAGGCGAAAAAAGGCTATAAAAATAGTTTTAAAAAATTTCACAGTACAATTCTCGGTGTAGAAAGCCAAATGGTGTATAGAGTGAAGTTTAGTGTGTTTTCCATTACCATTTCGATGTGTGGTTAAAAAATGCGCAATCATGAAATTTTGTGTGCAGCGATGTTTTAAATAACGTGAAATACTTTGTAAATGTTAGCATTAATGTTACAGTCGAATCGCTCACGACCAACAACATAAAGGCAGTTACTGGGTTTAAAAAATGAAAAGTTCGAATAAACACAGCATAATATAGGACACCAAATGAAAACTCTAGGCTTTAGATACACTGATCTTAAGTATTTTACTCGTTACAAGCTAGCAAATTCTACAAAGTTCAATAAACTAGAAATAAGTTAGTCGTGGGTTTACCTTCTTCTTTCAAATCCATATTCTCACAATCAGCTGTATGAAATGTTACAGGATAGCTGGTTAGTTGAAAATATTGTTAAACTATTCAGAATCTTGATGATATGTAAGACGCATGGTAGGAAATAATATTTTGCAATTCATGCCTCTTCCTGAAATACGTATACTTCAGTGTTCTAGGACCAAATTATTAAAGGTTTTCAAATTTGATTAAAAACCGGAATTATGAAGAGAAAAGACAGACGGATAAATATTTGAATTGTAAAAAACCAGGATGAAACAAACTTAGAGAATTAATGGAATAAAAACCGATAGCAAGAATTTGAAATCCCTTCATTTCCCTTCACAGTGCATTTTGTTACGCGATAAATATCCAATTTAAATGGCAAGTTAAAAATCTTTCAATAGTCGAATATAAATATTATAGAATTTGTCTGAGAAAATAGTTTAACATTATTAAAGCAGGTGAAGCGGTATTAGCGAAACTTACAGTGAATTTCACCTGTAGGTATTTTTCCATCGTTGAAATCGTTCTCCGATACACAGTCCAAAATACTCAACAACGTTTTTGTCAGTCTCAACAAATCGCTGAAACTGTAGAATCCAAAGTATATCAAATCTCGAGCCAATTTGACAACCTGAAAAATCGTTCGCATCATATTTCTGCTGTGTTTTTAAAAATTTCTGATTTAGTCGTTGGAATTTTTTCAAAAATAGTACCTCAAAAGTCAGCCTATTTTGTTCCTGATCAGCAAACGACCACATCTTTGCAACTACGTTGCAGAGATAATCTTCGACGAACATTATGGTCGAACTGAATCTCGCACGAACAGCTTCTTTATTCTGATCCGGTGTTTTGTTTGTATCGTAACTGAAAATTGACGATAAATAAATATTTGCCGATTTCGAATTGCTCCAAACTATCAATGAAATTTTCAGCTTTGTTTCAAACAATTTGTCAGAGACGACTTACTCGTTTATACTCATTCTCGGTGGTATTTCTGACCATAAACGAGCATATTTTACCGGCGTCACCGGCTCCTGAGGATCCCGGTCGACGTGGAGATGTAACATCAGCCGACAAAAGGAAGCTCGCAAACGATACGGAACAGCCTCGTCCGCCATGCATCTGAAAGTATTGAGTTTTCGCATAAAGAGGGTAGTAAAATACGTCAAGAACTGGAGAGACAATTTTTTTCCTTCGATAACAAGTGTGTAATAGGAGAAACGTACTTCAAAATCAAATCGATATCCAAATGAGGGGACAGATTATTCAGAGCCAAATATTGTCTGTTTAGGCACATGTTGCTGAACAAGTTGAGCTGATGCCTGTAGTAGTCTAATATAGCAGCAGCTTCGACATTGCCCATTTTTGCATCCCTTGACAATTCTACGAGGGATGTTTCCATGGATCTCTGTAAAAATTAAATATTTCAAATCACGGTTGATTGTCTAGCGTAGATTTACGAAAAGTAGGGAAAACTTACCTCCCCATTTTTCCAAGCTAGCAAAACTTCCAGTTCTTCCATTATGGTTATTTGTGGCTCTTCGTTGTCATCTCTATCATAAGGTTCTTCTACTACGACAGGCATGTTTCGTATTCTAAGTATACAGATTTAATGATTTAAACATCATCCGAACGAAAATGAAATATTTTCAGATATTTGACCAACGATTAAATAGATTTACCGAGTGTCAATTAGTATATCTTGATTCTTGGTACTCAGGACGCTCTTGCATATCAATTCCTGAGTAACGGCAATAGCCTTCTTGTTAGATATACAGAGATCAGATAAGTAGTCGAGAAACCGTGACTCCCAGTTGTACATATTCTTTCTAACTAGACCAACAAACGTTTCGATCTCAGCCGCCGTTATGTGCTTCTCGAGGAGTTTTCGATTGTTGTGTAGCAACGCAGTTATCGTGTCCTCGGCCAATATGTCGTACCCAATTTGCTTTTGCATGAAAGCAAAATGCTTGGCGATGTATTCCTAAAGTTGTAAAAACAACACGGTTTTTCAGTTACAGTTAATCACCAAATCGTGAGAAAAAAAATACTTCTTCTTCATCACATGCACTTGTTAACGGACAGTCAAAGTTTGCCAGAATTCGATTTATACCTGATTTTTTCTGTAGTCCTGCTGCGATAATCTTAGAATACGATAACATAATCGAAACATATATTTATACGGAGCGTGCCTGGGATCATTCAGCTCTTCTATTCTAAGGAACGGTCCTTCTCCAGCAGCCGATTCGAGAAAGGGCGCCTGAAATAAAAAATAACACAGTTATATTTTCATGTCGGTAAAAAAAGTCGTAAATTCTGTCGAGTATCGATGTACCAAAATGACTGATATAATGTGTGATAAACTCACTTGAAGAATCTTGAACAGTTGTCCTAAAATATACTGCTCCCTGAGGAGTTTTTGTCTGTCTCGTCCAGCGTTTGTGACGATCAGTTCCAAAGCCTCGGATTTGTTCTGTTCATTTTCTCGCTCAGCTATAAAATATACTATGTCTTGAAGTAGACTGGTCACAGCTCGTCGCTCGTTATGTGATATAGTTCCCCTTTCAAGTTTAACGCTCATAGCGGCCAAAACCTTACAAGCATCGTTAGCAAAGTCCAAGTCACGAACTTCTACCGGAGTAACAGATCTAAGTGCAAAAGCTTCCTTGTCTTCTTTGTTTATCGCGCATCCGACCTGATGTGAAAAACAGAATTGAACCATTAACTCGATAATTCTGTTTCACGGTGAATTTCCGACGTGTTTTTAATAAAATTCTTTTTTTTTTTTTTCTGAGCTCTCTTTAAACTGCCAAGTCTAACCTTCGACATCACAGGTTTCTCGTCATCCTTGTCAATCGGTATACTTGTAGAATGGACCCAAGTGTTTGTACATATGTGATGCAGCCTAACGTACGACGAGTGAGGCACCAAACTGTCGCCTCGAGTCAAAGTGGTCGGATCCAATTCAAACAACGAACTGATTTCGTTGCTGTGCGGAACGGATACCAGCCGATAAATCTGCCCGCCTGGTTCTGGTGATTGAGAGAAAACAGAACACAGAATTGTAGTTGCGTACATCTATAATTTCTATCGCAGTTGACAAAATTGGCAGGCTGTACACTGAGGGAAAATAGATAATGATAACGCCGCATTTTTGCAGATTTCATACACACAAAAGATCTAGCAAACATTTCCAAACAAATTCACCAGAGAATTGAAATTCGAAATAATCATAAAACTTCATGCAAGTTTCTAAACAATCAACATTACCAACAGTATTTTGCGAAAGATCAAGTTGTATCTACTGTCAAACATTCGGTGTATTGAATGTGAGATGTTTCAAGCATTTGGAGGAGGAAAAAACGGCGATATAGATAATAAAGCATTGCTCTTAGCCAGAGAAAGCAATTTTCTCTTGCAAGTTCTGAACATTCTTAGATATTATCTCGTCCAAGGGTGCTTCCAGATCATAAAATTTGTGCTACCTGACGGAATACACCGTCTTCATTCCGCATGCCTTACCACGCTTGCCTGATGCCATTTCTCGCGGTTCATCTGTGTCCACTTCAGCGGCTAGATACTGTCCGGTGGCTAAATGCTTGAACCTGAATAACGAATTCCAATGTCCTGCTCCACCCCTGCAAGGATCGTGTTGAACGACCTGATGAGAAAGAAAAATCTCCCTTCAATATTCGCACCAAAAAACAAGTATGGATGATTAAAGGTACCGCAAAACTAGCCTCTATTTCCCACAAAGCTTTGCTGCTGGTGGCAGCGGTAGCACTAGTCCTTCCTGTGGTTCTCAAAAAAACGTGTTGTTTCTTCTTGTACTCGTCCATAGTGAGAAATTTTTCTTGCTCGGCGTGAAAGAGCCTAACGACATCGCCGCCCTTCAATATCTCCTCCTGATTCTCGCGGTGTTCCATAAAAAGTTGAATTTTCCAGGAAGTTGACGAGTTGACAACATTCACCTGAAAGAAACCAGGGAAACTTAGTCAATTCCAAAACAAAACAACGTGCACAGCCTTTATTCATGGCCAATTAGTTATTTACACAAATAAGTGACGAACCTCCTTGCAGCCAGGATTATCGCTTAGTTCGTAATTGGCGGCTACGTGCAATCCCTGCCTCCCAGCATTGACGGGCTCCATGATAACTTTATCGCCGACTACAACATTGTCTCCGTCGCTCCTCAACTTGTAAAAAGGAGTTATGTAGAACCAGGAGCCTTCGTTTCCATTCGCGTCCAAATATACCCGCATCGCATTCTTTTCCAGCAACGCTGGCAGCCTTTTATTTACAGTCAAGAATTTGTTGGACTTGAGATGCAGAAGCTGAAAGGATACACTTTTTTTCTTACTAGATCCCAACTAATTGCAGTTACAGCCGCAAATCAAATCCTTTCAACACTCATAGAATTAATTGCAGTGTAATAAGCCTCGAAAATCTGAATTTTTACTCTGTGAATAATTCGATTGTTTGAAAACTATGTCATAACTGCTTGTTGCTTTGCTATATTAATATGCAAAACTTGCCTACATTCTAATTCGAGCTCAACGACGAATATTATACTAGAAATTTTCAATTATTTCGTATTTTTATAGAATGACAAGCGACAAACAGTTAAACTTTTGAAAGATATCTTGACAATTACCTGAATAACGTTACCGTAAGCCACAACCGAGCCCATAACTTTTTTATGTTCACTTTCATTTTGTTTTTTCTCGATCTCTGCTGCGTGCTGTTGAAAAATAATTGTTTGAAATCGTTGTCACTTATTTTTTCAAACATATGTTTCTTCTTGTTATTTCTTTTTGTGAAAATTTACCTAAACTACTTACATGAAGTCTCTTGATTAATACAGCATCGGTGCTGGAACTACTGCTCTGTTTAGCTGCATTCCAGAACTGTTTTTGAGCAGAGTAACGATTCGAGGGGCATATTTTAAAGAGACAGTCTGTAATCAATGAAAAAAAATATTAATTACGAACGATGTACTGCTCTAGATTATTTCACCGACAATTTTAATCGCTCCAAGACAATCTTGCGTTTTGAATTACCTCTAAATTTTTTTGGAGGATTGGTGAGATCTCCAGCCTCTGGACACACGACGCATCTGTCGTCTACAAGCCTGTATGAAAAAAATAAATAAAATGAACAAGAGCAGAAATAACAGGAATATGAAATTTTAGATTCATTTGTAAGACCGATGATTTTCGAAAAACATAAATTCCAGCTCTGAAATGGAATCACTTAGGTTTTGATAGCGTAAGCATGGAAGAAGTATACAACCGTTGCATCACAGATAAAATAATTTTCCTTTCATTACGCTGCTCGGTTATTCAAGTGAATCAAATCTCCAAGGGCAGCATATGATTTGTTTAAATAATAAAGCGAAACAACTCTGAATACAAAAAGATTCAAAGATTTTAAGTCAAGGAATATCGAGATTAAGGGATTTGTAATGAAAATCGTTGAATTTTTAACTAAAAAGTGATTATTGGTTATATGGTTTTCAAGAAAAACGAAGAAATTAATACAAAATTTAGCCAACATGGCCTAATGTTCTTTCTACCTTTTACACCCTTTAATTAAAAGATCATAGGAATAGTTCGAAAGTTCACGTTTATTTACAAACTACGTGTATTCACATTCTTGCAATATTAATAACAGTTTGATTATATTTCTGGGAGTTCCAAAGCATAAGAAAAACGAGGGAAAAAAACATTGACTAAACAAAGAAGAAAGAAGGAATTAGAATACACTCGAGCAGGAAACGCTGAGCTTTCATTTTAAACATCCTTTCAAGCAGTTTTAATTTTTTTCAGCACTTCTCAAAATCAGGTTCCTTTGTGATCAAAGCAGTCGCGTTTAAATGGTTATTAATTCAATACGTTTTTTTCATACTTCAATAAGTTCAATCGTGAAGAAATGAGTCGAAACAAAAAAAATCCTTTCCCCAAAGATATTTCGTAAGATATTTACAGATCTGCAAATACGGAGAATATAAAAAAAAATGAAAAAAGAAATGAAAGTTTAAAAAAAAAAAAAAAGTAAACGGAATAAGTATTACGTATATTCCAATTGTTTTCCGCGTTGATTTGTTAAAAGTCATTTACGCGGGTAGTTAGGAAAAATGTTTACAAAAGGAAAGATTAAAAAGTTCCTACAATTATTTTTTTTTTTTCATCTCATCCAGGCGATATTCAGGATTTGAGTAGAAACTAATTGAGATAATCGTTTTGTAATTTGCGAGCGGCGTTTTTCTTTTTCTTTTTTTTATAAGTTTCTAGCTCTTCGTAAACAAAGGGGGTTTACATTCGAGCCGCAAATAGTGAAAATTAAATAACAAACACGTATCAAGTTTATTGATACAACCACCTTGTACTTACATACTTCCGACTAGTCTAGTCGTCGCCTAGGTTTACTTTTTGATATACATGTCGTATCTTATACTCGTGTACGTGTGAAACGAGTAATAAGCGGGATAAATTACAGCCAATAAACGCGGTGGGTATAAAATCGCGGATCTGTTAATATGAAATCATTGCGTAATTTATCGTTAACTTCACTTTTTATTATTAAATTCTTTTCTTGCAGTACAGATTTTTCTTTTTTTTTTTTTTCTTCTTCCTCATTTTTCAACGCTTATAACCAGCTTAATCGATATGTATAATTGCGCGTATGTATAATAAAAAATACTACTCGCGGTAATAATTATACATCTACTATCATTTAGTTTGCCTTTATTTTTATCCCACCTTGATAAGAAAAACTTGGCAACAAAGTAAGCTTAAAGAAACTTATCGTTATTAATCACAGCTTACATGTAATAATTTATGTATAAAGGTTTCTACATTTCCGTACCGGAAACCGCGGTTTTCCATATCTTCCAGAAATTATTTTATAAAACAACGTTTCACCAATTTTTTTCTCCTTGGTTCTTTTTTTCTTTCTTTTTTTTTTCTTTTTTTTTACAAAAAGTTATTGACCCCATTTTTCATCTGTGAAATCAAAACTTGTTCGTATCGGCGTTCTGAAATGAAATGAATTTAAATAAAATAATAAATATTCTAAGCTATTGAAACTTTTTTTTAAAATCAACATCATTTACCGCAATTTTGTAATATACATATATATGATATATATACATATATGAAGACTATTTTTGTGGGCTAAATTTATTCATTCATATATATCAATAGGAAATATTCTTAGATTCTGAACAAAATATTTTAGTGCAGGACATATATTTTTCATGAGGCTGAAATTTGCAACGTTACCGTAACGAAACATGGGGAAAAAATCACTGTATACTTAATTTTACAATGTTTTTTAAGAAATTAAGATTTCGAAATATAAGTGTGGTTGGTTTTATTACGTGTTTACCAAACTTCAGACAATTCCAAAATGGCGAAATAACGGTTTTTCCTTATCGTGAATCATTACGATAACGTTACTAACTTCAATATGATCTAGCTTCAGCCTCGTAGGATCTCGCGGTGTTACACGTGCGTTGTACTTAAAGTATACAAAGGCATACAAACACATTGTAATTAATTCGTTTACATAGATTACTGCTAGACCTGACTGTCTCCTATAAGACTACGAGTAAAAGCGCATTTCTACAACATTTATACAGGGCATTCCACGCCATATTAACCAAAATCTGATGTTCGACCTCTTGGTTTTGGTCAGCGTTTTTGTTATACTGTTATTCCAACTCTAAGAAGATACTCAAATGTTTTGGGTGAATTTATTTGACATACGATTTTTGAAAACCAACATATATTCCACTGTAATTTAAAAACGTGATGAAGATTCTCAAAAATTTAAAACTACAGCTATTCGTTTGCGTGTTGCTGCTTGAATATTTTGATAAATGATCCAGTATACTCAACAATTTTTTCCGATATTTAAATTACGTCCAAACGTCGCATATCGGATTGCAAAAGATCGTAAGTAAAAAAAATTTACTCGAAAAAAAAAGGGAAAAATTTTTTCACTGCTTTTCGAGAGTTGGAAACAACGATATAAAAATTCGTGAACCAAATCTTACAGGTCTAAAATCAAACCCTGGTCGATTTGGCATGGAATGCCCCATATATATGCAAAATTAAAGGTTCTTGAGCTTGAAAGCATAGCGCATAATTTTGCGATAAAACGAGCTTCTTGAGTACCAGTTACGTTATATATATATATATGTATATATATATATATATATTATACATCTCTGCTGGTATACATGTACAGTATTGCACAATACTTTTATTTTGTATAAAACTACTATCGCTCTGCTTAACCGACAATTATAACAGGACACAGAAACAGACTGGCAAAGGCTTTCATTTTAGCGCAAACTTTTATTCATCTGATCTATCGTCGCGGTATGAATTGGAAAATCGAATAGTTAAATAAACTCGACGCGTTTATAGAGGAGGAAAACTTTTTGGTTTCTGTCACGTCACGTACAATTTCTTATTTTCCAAACTGTTGCCAATTTATATACCATTTCATGACAATTGATTGTGCCTATAATTAATGTGCCGAGAAAACCCCCCCCCCCTCCCGCCAGCCACTCATGAAATTTCAATCCACGAAATTAAATTTTCAATCGTAAATTACAATCTAATTTCTTTTTCTTCCTCTTTTTCTTATATCCGTTAAGACTAATATTTACACAACGATAAGTGGCAGATAGTGCTGTGTGGTTAAAGATATACACATAATAACCTAACGTGTGCGTATTATAGACAAATTTTTCATTCATTTATTAGTTGATCTTTAACTTTCTCCCGCAGTTTCGTTTTTTTTTTTTTTTTTCTTCATGTACAATTATAATATTTATACACGATATATTATGAAACTTCTATGGAATCGTAACAGAACGTAATAGTTTTTTCAAATTACACATATACCCTTCAATTTATGCTATCAGTTAGAGATATTATTATTGTTAAGAGGACACGTTACTGCAGCTTGCATTACACAATAATCATTCGCGTAACGTATAACAACTCGTGCCTCTACAGGCTTCTCAACAAGATCAACATTATATTCCAAGCTCTTTTAACACATTCAACGCAAAGAGAAAAAGAGAAAAATAAGCATAACGTCGTTAGAAAGAGGACAATAATGCAGTACAAGTTTCTTGTGCAAATAATGTTTGCGTTATTAAACTTGTACCAGTTTCGACGTGTATAGAAACGTGATGTTATAATAAAATAATAATTTAATAATATATAATAAGTTCGTTCAAGAAACGCCACATTCCTTCTGTTAGAAAAATAAATAACAGTGGAAGAGAATAAAAAATGTTCAGTCAAAATCATAACCACGAATATAACAGTTTGTATTGTATAGATATAGAAGATCGTTGGCAAATTTTTCATTTCAAACACAACCAGAGTGACTTTACAACGAATGTACTGGAAGCGAAACAATATCTGAAAATTCGAAAATATTGAGAAGGTTGAGAACCACATAACGCAAGCTGCTGCTAGAATAAAATTGGAAAAGAGTCGACTCAGCGTTACTACTGAAAAAATGGAACTGCAAGTCCGGAAGAATAGTGTAATGAGATACAGTGGACTCAGTTTCAATAGAAAAACAATGAGAAGGTATAAATATTACAAGTCTTGAGACGGAAACCTGCCTTCAATTCATGTAAGTGTAACAATGCAGCTATTTCTAATCGTAAGTATGAGTTGAGGATTGAAGTTGAGAAGAGACATGCTTGATTTCAGTTATAAACAAATTCAATCCATCTATTATTGGCGAGAGATGGAGATCAGATTTTTAGGATAAAAAAATATTTCCTCTCACCCAAGAGTGGAGAGAAAACCGCACACATTTCCCTCGGCGTAAAGGCTGACGATGTCACCGTTGTGAAGGAAACTTGCCGAGCCAAGTATTTCCCCCATGTCTGATATTTTCAAGGTGTCTCGCACCTCCGATCTTCCTTGGTAAAATTCTAGGACACTTTTGGCCCCTTAATATCGCAGTTTTCCAGTCATCTGAAAATTTGTTCAAGATATTTCATTTATATTGAAAAATATTACGGTTCTCGACTCAATCATTTTTTTAGCATTATGATTGCCCCTTTTGTTTCTTTTTTTTATCTATTGGTATCTATTTTGAGACTTTTACTAAATCAACAAGAGTTGAATATTCATTAGCAAGAATGTATGATTCGTTTTGACATTTTCGTTTACTGATACTTTTTCATGATGTAAATGAACGAAAATAAAAATTGATGAACTTGGAGGTATTAATAACATGGACGTAATTGAACAGAATGTGCACGCAAAAAGTCATGCTCATTAATTGACCAGAATTTATAGTCTTTATTCTTAGAGACACTCTTCACACTTGTCATAAAATACTACAGGATTCAAAACAGATCTGAATCATCGTTTGTTCAAATTTCTTCAATATTTTCAACATCTTCAAAGCCTCTCTTTCTCCATTGAATAGTATTAGTGAAAATATTCACATAGCTTCATTTTTAAGAACGATGGAACGTGTAATTTCGACAATTTTTTAAAATTGAATTGCATGCAAAAGAATTCAGTCATTGAGTAAGAGAAAATTATTCATCTCGGTGTGTTGCGTACAAATACAAATGAAAAAACTTGAAACAAACAAATTCTTTTGGCCAAAGAGAAAGAAACTTCAAATCCTGACACAGTTCCTTGTCATCAACAAACAGAAAGATAAACTAGAAATGAAGAACATTATTTGGTGTATTTACGACTATGTGACCTTTTTCACTCTGGACATATCATATTGGGATCAATATCATGATAGATATTGAGCAATACGTAACATCTGCATAATAATCGGAGTAAAAACAATATCAAAGCAATAGTAGGAGAATTGAAGTATAACAAAACAAGAAAAAAAAAAAAAAGATGGAATAATGGAAACTATTCAAGTATATAAAAATCAAGGACAAGTGCCAGTGTGGAAAAAACGTGAAGCTATCTATAAATAAAATATGAAAAGAAAACGACACGCCTGTGGTTACGTATGAGTGAGAAATCGCGTTCGCAGTGAAAACATTACTCAAGCGAATCAATTAGCGATCGTTAACGAGGTTGAAGTTATTAACGTTATTGTAACGAAACATTGGGGGAAAAATCACTGTTTTCATAATTTTACAATGCTCATGAAGGAACCAAGATTTTGAAACATTCGTGTGTTTTGTTTTATTACATTTTACACAAGTTCAAACAATTCCAAAATCGTGAAATTACGTTTTTTCCTCGGTATGTATTGTTATAATAAAGTTACTAACTTCAATATGATGATCGTTAAGCTTATCTCGTCGATGCGAGAGACCCCCAACGAAAGTTTCCACGTTCCGAGGTATATAACCTTAAAGCAAGTGACCGGCGCATATAAATATATCCACGCACCGGGTAAAATAAATAGCATCAATAATCTACTGCGAACTGTAAAAAAATAAAACCATTTCGAAATCACGTAAAATAATCTGTGCCCATTGTCGAGCAGCTTTTCTGCGTCCGTTTCCCGATTTTGTGGTGACTTTTTGTAAACATTCTTTCGAACGTTTCCCGCGAATCGAGTCAAGATGCGTGCTGAACACATGCCAAAAACAACTGAACGAGCCAATCGATTAGATGCAAATTAAATCTTGTAAGAATACTCGATAATTTCGCGAAAAAATCGCAGGGATACAAAAAAAAGAAAAAAGTATCGCTACAAGTAAACATCTGCAAGTGTCGATCTAATCTGTGGATCAACGTGCACGCAACATGTAGAGTAATTACGAAGCTGAAGTTAGCAAGGTTAACGTATCAAAATGTTGAAACAAAAAATTACTAATTCGCACCTTTGGAATAACTGACGAAATTGAATTTATGAAATTCAAGTTTGCTGACGCTATATCAACGGTTTCCTAAATTTCAATTAATCCTGAAGTTGCAAAATAACGAATTTTTCTAAAGATGCCTCATTACAATAACGTTACAAACGTCAGCCTGATGAATAATTATAGCGTTCATAATTCAAAACATTCTGCGACCAATAAGTTACATTTTCCTTAGCGCCTGGCCGATCTTCTTTTATTTTGTCTCTCGTCGCTACGACAAAACAATTGAGAGTCGACAGACAGTGAAGCTAAAGGCGAATAATGTGCATGTGCGTAAAGAGGGGAAGAGTAAGAAGAAAAAAAAAAACAAAAACAAAAAAAAAAACTAGCCGTCCCATCTGTCTCCTTCGGGTCCTTCGATCGTAACATACGTTCGTATCTACATCTATTTTATGATATAGTATATTTAAATTTACAGCCAGCTAGGCCGCTGGCGTTTGGTTTGCTTACTTTAAGATCGTGATGACGTAGCTGATCCTCGCAGCTGAAAGTCTGTCGCGTTGACACTAGTCGCGGTTTAACGCAAGTTTTTACTACACACGCAAACACACACACACAAGTACATGAATGTATCACTTGGTTTTAAATCAGGACAAGCGGAGTTTGTCTTGTATGTCCTCGTTTCTTCTCGCCGCAGCGTCAATTCCAAAAGCATCAATAAAATAACAGCAACAATTAATTATTAAGCGATTGAAAAAACCGGGACACTTTCGCAAACGGTTGTAAAGAAACCGCCTTCAATTGCTCGTGCAGTTTGTCAACCGAAATGATTTTTATCAATTTCTATACTAGCCAGCTAAAACAAATGCACGTATAATGTACACACAGTCACGCTATCGATTCACCGATCGGTCCGACGAACGGACGGGATGTTTTTTATTTCCCTGTTTATTTCTTAATAAACGCACATTGAACTAAGGAACAAAATCATCGGCGAGCTAATCGCACTCATGTGTTGTTGCACGCACGTATCGGTCGTCGTCGGCTACGCCTGTGCGACAATATTGCCTCGTTTATATTATATTATTTGTTTTTCTACTTTCTTTTCTAGGTATGGCACCTTAACGGCGACCTTCGATACGTTCAACGTGTTTAAATACCGAAATTTATATTCACGAGCGGATGTGGGTGTAGTGTATAAGCTGTACGAATGCCGCACTGATCACTTGCGCGAATTCAATGAAATAAAATACTAAACGCATTCACACGCATTCTCGCACACCCATCGCAGATGTTCTCTCGCCGGTGGCTGAGGAGCGACTGACTGACCGAACTCGTTTAGCATCCATACGTACATACGTACGCCTACATGTCAATGTATGTATGCACTTACGGTGTTACACATACATACATACATACATTCGTCCGACACATGGTATGTCAGTGGAAACTTGCACACAGGGATCAGAATGTACATGATATGGATACCAGATAATCGCTTGCAGTTTAAAATGGAAGCGACTACCCTAAATAATATTAGCATTAGTATTCTGCAATTTGTGCAATGACGGAAACACGATCGAAGGGTTAATTCGATTCAACGCCTCCACGATGATTTTCGTTCCATATATTCAAATTGAATATACATATATATATATATATATTATATATGCATGAGTACGATTCCCGAACCCCGTAGTTCTATTTTTGAAACATATCTCCAGCACTATCTCTTATACATCCCTGCGTATTTACATTATGTCTATATTAATATCCCTGTATAATCAATTTTTTCTCCCTCCCCAACGTCCGGATTAAACGTATTCAACGCAATGTACGGTGATTGCGTTTATTCGAACTGTAGTTCGAACAGATTTTAAAGAATGAGAAAAAAAAAGAACTAGTTTTAATCAGAGGATATTTTATACTTGCAAAGGTCGGAGTTAACGAGTAACGTCATGTCAATGATTTACGGACAAATGGTAAAGTGCTCGACGAATTATATTGGAACAGAAAGGATTGCGCGCGCAATCTTTTGATCGAACGTTTCATCGGTAAGGTAGAACGCTCAGGCTTAATTTATTCCCTGCGTCCGACTAGAATGCAACGCTATCAGCCGGTTCGTTCCAGAAGACTCCAATTCATCAATTTACACGCTGCGCGGTAAAAAAAAAAAAACAAGCGGGAACAAATTTGAATTTTAATATTGCGACGTATCACAATTTGAATAATAAAAATTGTAATAACAATAATAAAAAAAAAATAAAAAAAACATGCCAAACAATTAGGAAAATTGATTTTCGGTCAGTGTCTGAGAAGAGAGAAATCTGAGTACGATGTAAACATATAATTACACATGTATAGTATTGTAACATACAAGTCGCCAAAAATTCACGTTTTCATTTTATTGTACCAAAAAATTGCATTTTGCTTAATAATTCAATAGTATAATATATTCATCATTTATATTTATTATATATATATATATATATATATATATATGTGTTTCTTTTTTTTTGCAATTTTATTAATATTTTTATTTATAATAAATATTTGTAATATTAAATTTCATTGTAAACGTCGTGTAGCTACGAGAACCCAAAGTAAACGACTTTGTGTATCCACTTTATTTATTCAATGATTAATTAACTTATTCACCTGTGACGAACATTGTAATTAGATCCAGTTAACGGTTTTTCCAATTGTTTAGCATTTCTTTCTCGAAGAATATTGGAAGAAGAACCTAGATAATATAATAACTTTAAATTCTCTGAACATTATTACCGCAGATCCAAAAGAAAAAAAAAAAAAAATATGATGCACACAACATTATAACTTCAAACGTTATAAGGCATCGAAAAATTAATCAGATGTGGGCTCTACGTGCCGTAAACACGACGCAATATTGCTATGAAGTTTACATACATACATACATACCCAATATCCGTAGTTCAACAATGAAATTACGAATACCATTTGTATCGTTGAATTAATTAATCTTAATATCAATTCTTTTTCGAGTTGGTCTTGCGCGCTGACGCGTACAACATTATTTACGTTCATGCCCCGCTGATTTCTCAGATATTAATCTAGCGGCGTTGATGTACATGTGTAATAATTGAGGTCCTTAAAAATTTGCCCCCCCCCCCCTCCCCCCATATGTACCTATAAATTAGAACACACGATCATCATCGTGATTGCGTCAATACGATATTGTCCTTAAACGATATTATATAGCATTAAACTACATTAATGTTAGTCATCGATTATCATTATTATTATTATTATTGATTATTTTACAAACTCGAAGTTGATAATAAATGAAAAAAGGAAAGTAGAGAAAAAGTTTTCCCGTGCCTTTTTCATTTCTAATCTGTCTTTCGAAGGTTCTTCGTACATTACGTATCACATAATATTATCAATCTCGCGAAAAAATACATTGAGTTAATTATCATTATTACTGTTGTAGTTATTATTATTATTATTATTATTATTTGTAATTTTTTCCCCCCAACTGTACTCGTCACAAATATTATATTGATTGATCAAGCCTTAGAATTTTAGCTATTAACCGCAACTCGTTTCGTTTACAACTCATAAATCAATAATTATACGTAGATGGTGCGGAACAGTTACATTACAGTCGCTGAATAATTTCAATTTGACCGCCGGCAAATTCTACAAAAATTTTTGAATTTATTATTACGATTATCTCATTTATATTTTATTGTTGCCGACTTTTTTCTTTTCTCTTTTTTTTCCTTACTGTTTTTCCCAACTTCACTCTTGTCATTATTTTTTGTTGCCATTTTTCATTTTCTTTTTCTTTCAGCAACAGAAGTATCGTTATTACATTAAAAAAATATACTTATATCGTATCTATAAATTTTGAAAATTTAAAATATGGTTTACCAATTAATTACTCTTTGCCATTGATGTATGACCACAAATATTCAATCGGACGTAATTCCAATCAATTCGCGTCTCTTCGATGGTATATTTATATTTTTTTTTCTTTTCTCATCAAGACGGAGGTCAACTATGGAGGCGATACCACACATTCATCACAAGCATGACACTGTGAGGTCAGATTTTTTTTCTTTTTGCAAATAGTGACGCTGTGGCCATTCAAAAATGAGCATATACAAATATATTATTTTATATCGTTCCAAATACAATGGAAGTTTGAACTGTCGCTAGTTCAATGTTTGGTCGACAAAACGATAGGACTGAATTTGAAGAGGTGGTATATCAATCCAGCTTCGGAGGCTACGATACATACATGCGTCACAATCAATTACATAAAAATCGAATGATTTATTTATATTTCAATAGTTAAACATGATTAAAGTAAAAATGAATATACATCTAATGCCACAACATGTACAAGTTGCGTAATCGAATCGAATATCGTTTTAAAAATAGACAAGTCAAACAAATGTAATTAATTGGTACTATGATAAGTTTTTCGTGAGAGTAATTTATATTTATAACCATTCGCTTGCTGCAGTAACAATGACTGATGAATTATAGTTAATATATATAGGTATGTGTAACAACATTTTTGTGCAAATTAGTTTGAACATATTGTTGTTTTTCTTTTTTTTTTTTTAACTCTCTTCCGATTCCACCATATATGTAATCCACAAGTATTTTTAAAAATACGGCTATTCCAAACAGTTGTTAACAAATACGGATCGTAATATGAATTATACAATGGTTAGCTATATTGGTAAATGCTACAGCAACAAGAAAATGAATAAATGTACAATTAATTAATAGCTGAGAAACGTGGAGATAAATTTCAAAACCTAACTATCGACCTTATTTCTATGTTAAAAATGATTATGACTCATTATTGTTATCCTTTGATTCCATTATACGTAGGTATGCACCTAGACAGTTATTATAACAGCGCAGCTAATGAGGAAAGCAAAAACCGTTGTACCTTTTTCTTTCTTTTTTTTTTTTTATTAATCTGATACCTCGTATGTGATTTTTTTTCCAATAGATAATAAATGTGTATATACATTAATCAAACTACGCTGCAAATGAGATCTATTTGAGATCTACGAATATGATCTTACTTTGCCATATTTTTATAACCGCAGAAATTAATTACAAATTTGAAGAATTAATAATATCAACAATAATGATAACAATAACATTAACAACAACGAGAACAGCTAAATGTATTCGTAATTATATCCACCAATGTAATTTCCAAATAATGAAATTTCTCCTTTTTCAACCAAACGATCAACTTTACTTGAAATAACGTGAAATCTTGTCTAGTTTTGCAGCAAACCTAATTGGATTTTTTTTTTTTTTAATCTAATTCCACTGAAAATCCGTTACTTGAGGATAATATACTCGTTTTATTTGTCATTCTTCAAGCCATTTTGCTGGCATAAGACAAAGTTTGCGCCTTGAATAAACGACAACTAAGAGTTGTAGATAATTTTACGCAAACACTATGGATGATGAGCGTTGCGTTGAGATAAGGAAACAATGGAGGAAGATGGAAGAAAAACTGAATACGTTAGAAAATAATTACCCGTCGTTACTGTTATTGTTGTTATTGCTTTGTTTATCAGCGAGGAAAAACATGATAAAAAAAATAGACAGAATAACTTTGTCTAGTTTTTCGAGTGTAAGATATGATTGGGAAAAATGAAGTTAAAGTTGGACAAAAAAGTTAGGCAAACAGTGCGGTTCGTATTTTTCAAGTGATGTCTATTCTTGTTCTGTAACAGCTTGTAAATGAACATTCAGGTGAAGATTAAGGAAGCATATCACCTGAGACTTGGAGAAACTGCGCTTTTAGTATATAAAAGTTTAACAAGAAAGTAAGAAAAAGTTAATCTTTCGAACTTCAATAATTATATAATTGTCCATCGAATTCATAAGAATATTCAACAATAAGAATTTTTTTCCACAGTTAAGAATTGACGGTTCAAAGCATTTTTTTTTCATCGATGAAGGAAAATGCTTGTTTTTTGTATAAAATTAAGCTCATTGATAATAAGCTGTACAGGTATATAATATTTCACAAGGTATTTGAGCCAATTTCATAACTAACACATCCTCCAGAAAAGTAGGTATACTAATTTCATGCATAATTTTTCCATTTGATGTTTAATAATATAAATATATTTACGTAAAATGGCTGACAACAAACGCGAATCAGTGTTCTTTGCTTTCTTTCAACTTCTTTTCTAAATTCTTCTGTAGTACGAGTATGTCTAGCTTTAATAGTCGTTATGTACATACATAAACCTATAACAATTAAAAAGTAAAAGAAGCAGAAGAATAAATGATAATTATTAACCGTCTGAATTTTACTATCAATAATATAAAGAAAGTAGATACAGAATGAATATTTTCGCAGTAATGAAAAATTGGATATAAAAATTCGATTGATGATTACAGTGCCGCATCAAAAAAGTGTCTCTGCTAAAACCTGAAAGAAGAAAACTACCGTCGTCTTATCTGGGTGGAGCAATACAAATGCATTATTCAGAAAAACATGACGCAACAAATGGTTTGGCGATCATTTACTTTTTTCAGATATTTCATTTGACTGTCACGTCAAAGAAAAAATTATTCAAAACGATGCCAACAATCCCTCAGGGTTACTCTCTGAGATTCAATTTTTGTTTATTTTTTTCAGGATTTTTAAACCACCTCAGTGGCTCGATATCCCTTTTTTCGGATTCTAACAAGACACACCCTTTCTGCACAATAGTTACGAAACCTGCCCAGAGTTACTTTAAGATACAAAATGTCAGTTGATAACATCGACACTGTTCTCATCAAAATTATCCAGGTCCACATCCATATTATTAGAATGAAGCGTGACGTACGATCCTTCGCTGCTGCTGTTTTCATCGGTTCTTTGAAGGCAGCACAGGGTAAAATTGTCTTCAATGGAAGATCTAGTTGCTTTCGGCACCGCTGATTCAGTTGCGATATCTTCGTTCGGATGACATTTGCAGTTAGATTTAAATCCCGGCTGTGCATCGTCGCTGCATTGCATCCTGCGATTGAAATTTTTCAGGAACCTTGATGAGGATTAGGATGGATAACATAGGATCTTTAAAACGACTTTGGCAGTTCGGATGTGGATTTTTTTTTATCAGGATTAGTCCACAGGTTTTCAAAAATACGATGCATAAAAAGTAATTGAATTTCATTTCGAAAATTTGATTAGTCTCTTCTTAAACATACATATATATACGTAGTATATGTATATGTTTATTTTTCATTTTCTCATCAGCAAAAATATTAATTACCATTTACTCTTATCAGTGATGTGAACAGTGATGAACGTGAGTGACAAATAATAATCTTTACAAATGTGTGTTTCTTTTTACCGTTTTCTATTGTGGGTATCTTAAAACTCGAGCGCGAATAAAAAACATAAGGGGGAAATGAATGTGTTAAAAATAAAAAAAAAAAAAATAAAAAAAAATAAATAAATAAAAAAAAAAAAAAAAGATGGGGAAAACAATAAGAACAATAAATCTAACACTATCGTAGAATAATATAAAGCGCGATCGTCTGAGGTTGACGTTAATTAGTGAATAAACGCGACGATGACCATCATCGATGATTTGCAAACGCAAGTTCAATAAATAACGAGTGATCCTCTACGATGTACCATCATTCATGTCATTGTCATTAACGATATCATTATCATCATTGTCACCGTCACAATCGTTGATGAATTCCACATTGTGGAAGATTAATTAGATGACGAATAACGAATGTGTGTAGATAAATATAAGATCAAAAAATTAAGCACTTCATGTTTTCTAAACAAAATATCATTGATGTTGTTTTTCCTGGACTTTAAGAGTAAGGATATGGGTACGGATGATAAGATATTTGGTTACAACTCCATGTCCTGCGCTTCATCTTCGCTAAAGTCACTCATCGACGATTCGCTGTCAGACGAAACACCATTTCCTGTACCCCCATTTTCTTGATCTCGTAATGCTTCCTCTGTTGCGTATTTCCTAACGTAATCTGTGAGCCAAGAAATAGGCATTTTCATGAAAATTCAATATACATGCAAATGTATGTGTATAGGTTTTCTTTATTGCTAATTGCTTTCCGTCTTACCGGCTACTTTTTTCTTGTATTCTTCAGGTTTATGAAGGTACATCGCGGCTGCGTCTCCATTCAATGGATCAATTGGATTGGGGTACGTTAAAAGTTGAGGTAAAAACGATTCGAAAATATTTGACAAATCTGTAAAAAAGTGAAAAAATAAAAACAATGGCTAATTATTCGGATTATGCTTATCTTGGTGTTTTTTAATTCACCCTTTTGCAAACTTTGAAGCTCTATACACGGTGTGGATGAAGTAACCGAATCATTTCGTTTCAAAAATATTCCCAGGACTTTTGAAAATTCTTTTTTAGAAAACATGATGCATAGAACTGTCTAATAATCATAGAGTAAGTAGTAGAGTAAGTAATCAGTAGAGTAGACAGCGAATAAGTAAGCAATAAATTTGTTGCGATAAATTTTAAAATTACGAAAGCATCGAAAAAATTTCACATCATTTGGCTACGAAATATCTCGACCTATTTTATCGTCCAAAAACAGATTTTAAAGTTACGGTCTAAATGTGGAGCGTGAAAAATAGTCTAGAATAAAAATAGCGATAATTTTTATCTAACCGTCAATAAATGTTCCGTCTTTTATCCAATATCTTGGAATACTTAAAAATAGTTAATTTCTTACCGTACAAGGCAGTCCATGCCTGGTTAATAACGTCGAGACAAACGGTGCCCGAGACTTCATCGATGTTGGGATGATACACTTTGTTCATGAACCCGATTGACGGGGATTTGAATGGATAATGTTCCGGCAGATGAACTCTGACCTTCCATATTCCGCCTTCGTACGGCGCTGAAATATGAAGCAAAAAAATTAAAATTATCGATCGATTAATTTCCGAATAGTTTTTATTTTTCAAAAACATCGGTATGAGTTCGACGAAACAAATCCGTAACGAAAATTGCTGCGAATGCAGACGCTAGGCTGCAAGAACATTGCGAGCAGTGTAATAAGTCAAGGCAAAGAAGTTTGTCAGTGTTTATTTTAAAACTCGTCAGCAGAGAACCATGGCCAAGGCCCAGATCGCAGAGAAGCGTTTACACATGTATGCATGCGTACGTTTAATCGTTGACGGGGGACATATCGGTGTTCGAAATTTGAATTTAAAGACCGCGCATGCGGGTCACGTTCGTTCGTTACAGTTCGTAAATTTCCACAAGAACCTTCTTCGATCTTTAGAGTTATATGATAAATCAATCGAGTCCGTCTATGCGAATATGATATGTAGACAGTAATACGTATGTCTGTATAATGTTTGTGTATGTAGAAAAAGTGTGCGTGATAAAATTCGTTTCATCGACTCATTCCTAACGGTTAGAAAAAATTCTTGTTACATATATTTCTTTACTTCAAGTTTACACCTTTTTCCGGGTAGTCCAGTTGAAACGTTTCAAATTGCAATTTTTCCACACCACTGTTTTCTTTTTCCAATCGTTGAGAGGGTCATTGTTAGCGTAAATCAAGAATTTCTATCAGATTCTGCAGTAGCTTTGACCGCCATCTTGAATTTATTGATAAATTTGTTTTTGTCTAATAATTCACCAATTTTCAACTGTTGACTAAATGATTATGACTCAACTTGTAGAAAATATGATTCTCAACAACATTGGTAATAACAATTTTTTATATACAATGGACATTTTCCGACTTTAACCATAAATTCAAGATGGCGTCCGAAGCTGCAGCTTCAGAATTCGGTCGAAATTCTGAATTTTGACTACGAATGACCCCCCCCGAAAATTAGAAAAAGGAAATTGCGGCATCGAAAACTAGCAATTTCAGCTTTTTTTATTGATTTTTTTTACACATACCAACCGGGCTCTACACCTTTTTCTGAGGCCGTACGGCACAAACACGCCACGGTCTGCGACGTCCTCAGAGAGTATTTTTCGAAACTTATTTTAAGAACTGCGTGGTTGTAAACGTAACGCAATTACACGTATACGCATACATACATAATATACAGATTAAACACGTTTTCGAGAATATTTTTTATTTCTATGCGTTTCTCTTTATTTTTCTGAATATAAATTATTTATTCTACGTGAATATATAAGTATTTTTTAATCGAATATTTCACGTTCCTGCACACCAAGCAACGCCGCGTTACACACCAGACAACAAATAATTTCCATTTCACGCTCGATGACAAATCCGCATATTTCATCGCCTTTCACCTTTCGATGTTTAGCTTTTGTATAATATATTCAACAAAGTATGTACCTACATATAAACTAGCGCCGTATGCAGCCGACATCTTTTCAATTATTGTTATATAAAATACCATGTGTGAAAGTTAAACATTCCACATTGCATCACTTTATTTATATGACCTCAGTTTTGTTTATTTATTTATTCCCGTTTTTCTTTTCCATTTCCTCTTGTATATAACATCTTACTGTAGTATAAACCTTTATCATACTTACTTCCTCTCGGACCGTAGAATTTCACCGAAAATTCGTTGAGACCGCCCAATATCGTCACTTCGTGTTTACTTTCGATTCTGATTACGTATTAAATATTCGAAATAAGGAAAAGTACCAATTATCCAATCAACATCATGGTAGGTATGAGTATAATATTGGCGCAGAATGATTGATTCATCCCTACATCTGTTCATTTCTTTTCTCTTATACACAAAGAGACACCGCGAGTGGCTTTGCGAGGCGTATTGGTAATTATACAATGTTATAAATTATAGCAAACCTTGACCCGCGACAGCGCGGGGGTCACATCGAATTGATATACGTTTGTGAAAATGAAAAACTTGAGCGTTTCTCAAACTCAGAATGACGATATCTTTCCGATAGGTATACCGTATAAATAATGATTGATGTTGTGAGTGCGACAAGGGTGGACAGGAGGACAAGCGGGGTGAATTATTATATATTTTCTTTGCTAACTCCGAAACCATCGAATTATCGATTCATTTTTCACCGGAAACTAAACTCGCGATTTTAACATTTGATTCTGTGAGTCAAAATATGTTTATACATATAAAGCTTGAAGAAAAAACGGAAAGTAAAATAATAAAATATTTTCTCGGAAGTATGAAAAACTCTCTTGTCTCAAGGACCGCAAGAAAAGTTGTTTCATATCGTTGTACAATAATAACGAACAATAATGATCGACTACCCCAGCGTTTTAGCGTATTTTAAAAATCGCGTACCGCAGAATGTCGATAAAGAAGTGTTGACGTATCATAGTTAAGGGTATATAACACGTCGTGTAGTTATCACGTGTATAATATACATGCGTACGTGTATACCGTAAAAGTTATTCGAAAAAAAAAAACGTAAGTTCGGTTTATTGATTTAAAATTGCCAAATGACATGATACGTTACATGTTTGTACACATTGCGACTGTTTGCCTATTCCTTTAATAATTATACTAAACATAACACGGTTGAACTGCATGTACGCGAGGTGTTGATAATTGAAAGAAGAAAATAAATAATTCAATGAATAAATAAGAACTGTTAAATCTGCCGCAGACATCACCGCACGCATTATGCAAGGGAAGTGTTGTTATGTTTCGTTTTTTGCTACCTCGCGGAACTAGCATAAGTCGTGCCCCATCCAAAATCGAGGTAACTGGCTTGAAGAACAGGCAGAGAAAACGATTCGACGTGTAAAATTGTAGAACCGTTATTGATCTTTGCGGAGCGAGAAACCTGCACGTTGAAGCATACCCCGAATATATACGAGCGAAAACAGAAAAAAGAATAAAACAAAAAAAAAATAAATAAAATAAAAAACCCAAGAAAGACAAGAAGAGAAAATAAAATGGAATAAGGTAATAATAATAACAACAATAATGATAACCGAACACATTATATGGCGATGAATGTGCAGAGGGTCGACGAACGAGGGTGGAAGTGGGAGAAGGAGGGAAAAGCGGGGGCAGAGACTTCGTAAACAGAAGGCATATATAAACATATACATATGATATAGCTTAGAGTGCAGAGAAAACTGTGGAAAGAAGCTAACGAAAATCTCCGTTGCGTTAGACAAAGTGCTAAAACAACGACGACGACGACCGCGAATTGATTCTTTGAGTCGTAGTGGTAAGTATTCTTACCACCTATTTTATATCCATTTTTTGTATATTTAGAGAACTTTAAAAACATGTTTCTTTGCGGTTTTTTACTATTTCTAATAGTATACCAATAGGTTTTCAATTCTCGAGAGTAATTATTGCGACACAATGTAAGTTATTATTATTAGAAATAAATTGATTGAAAAAAATATTGAAAACTGAAGGAATAATTGATTTCTAAGAAACATCCTTCTACACACATACATGTTTAACATAAAGTATAAGATTTGGGGTCGCTAATTACGAATCTGTAATTGTATTTAAAAGATTCAAAATGGCGGATCCAATATGGCGAATGAAAATTTCAAACTCAATAGAATCCGGAGAAAAAAAACTCTGTCCCGGGGTTTTTGGAGTCGCTAATTACGAATGTGAAACCAGATTTCGAAAATTCAGTACCATGAATCTAATCAGCGACCCCGAAAACTCCTGCATAGTTTTTTGAACTGGATTCTGTCAAATTTGAAATTTTAGGCCGCCATATTGGCTCCGCCATCTTGAATTTGTGAAATCTAATTTCAGATTCGTAATCAGCGATCCCAAAAACATATAATACTGTCTTGTTACAAATGTTGACTCGGCACAATAATCTGTAACTCCAAGGGTTAATATGCCGTCTTCCTTTTAGCGCGCGTTATATTTATTATGTACATTCTAGCCGCTCAATCAGCTGTTTAAGAACAGCTGTATGACCGTATAATATCATCTACCTGAACATATATACATACATACATACACTCTGCATTCGTGTTACGAGATGGGTAAAAGCGCAGCCGCCAGTTTCGCGAACAGTAGTGAAAGAGAGAAAAAAAAAACTGAGAATCGATTTCAAAATGGCAGAGAGCAAAGCAAAAAGTGATAGAATGACGAAACAAACAGAATGAAGACTATCGAGAAAACATGGTTTGGCGGAAAAGGTTGAAAATAAAATGAAAGTTGAATCGCTCGCGTAGAATTGAAAATGAGAAAACTTTCAATAGGCTAGAGAACGGGGGAAAAGAGAAAGTTTTTAGAATACGCCAGAAAAAAAAAAAAAAAAAAAAAGAAACAAGGATTTTAAAAACTATCTGCAAATTGTAAAAATTATGCATCCTGCAAGAAATTACGTCGAATTTGTGTTTTCTTATTCTTACTACTCTCGATTTTCTGACCTCTGAAGTGATAAAAATTTTTAAACGCGTGCACGTACAAGAGGCACGTATTATACATGTTCGTGTGTACAGCAATCAGCTGGTTGTTAAAAACAGCTGTGCGGTAGACGGAGAAAGACAGAAGAGGAGGGATGGAGAACTAGCGACGGCGTTGAGGAGGGGATGCACCAGGGGCGTAACAACTGGGGCCCCCTAATATCGACGGGCATGTAAACTGGTTAGGAAACATGAGTGAATGATGATGAAATTGGAGAAAATTTTGAACGAAATTACACGCATTGAAAACGAAGACGATTAGAAAGGAAGGACGATGGTGATTGGAAGTATGAAAGGATATACGAGAGGTCGGAGCATGGTTAAAATGAATAATTTATTTTACACATAGGTATTATGTATGTATGCATGTGTGAAGGTACGTGGATGCATGCGGATGGACGCGTTACTGACGAAACGTCGAATGAATGACTTATCGGATTCTCTAACAACGTCTGGTGTATCGCAATTTATAACACGTGTGTCAATAATAATTATTATTTTCTACAGTATGTTACATATTATGCATCATGTATACTGGCAATGTTTTGTGAGTCAAGGATACAATTTGATGACATCGGTGTCCATACGTCGTTTTCCAGCGCTTGGTGACGACATGTTTCTTGTTTAATAGTGACAACAACAACAACAACAACGACGACAACCAAAACACGAAGGGGAAAAAAATGTACTAAAATAAATAGAAATTAAAATATAAATAAATAAATATCCAAAACTTTTATCGTATCGGTAGATCGGCTTGCCGATCGAGTGCTGGGTCTGCTTATGTGACAGCGACGATGACGGTAAACACGATCGGGGGGATTATATTTCTCCTCCAGTCTGTTCGGCGTAACATTAACACTGTCTACACGATTAGACGGATAAAAAGAAATATATTCTTTAGGTATTTTTCACCTCCACTACTGTTAGCAATATTTCAATAATCAGGTTCGCCAGATTTTCCGAAAACCCGCAGCAGCACACTGAACTTTAGGTTATTTCACTTATTTTTATTCTTCACGTTGTTCCGAACTGTCATTGACGTTGTAAATTTGTGAATTGTTATAATCCGAGCACACTGAATCACACTTTGGTGGACAATTGATCACCCTCTCGTCGTTTAATTAACTAAGGTAGGACGACCTGGTTTGATGAAATCATGAAATTGCAGCAGACCTTGCGGTCATCACAACTTTATACACATGGGCGGTCGGTTCTACGAGTGGGCGAAGAAGTGGGGGGTGGGATGTGAAGTAAGGCGGCGAGGAGGGGAAATAAGGAGTATAAAAACACGTCGCGACGCAGAAGCCAAGTAGATAAGAGAGAAGAATGATTAAAATTGAGAATTGGAATTAAAGCAAAGAAAATTAAAGATGACGAAGCGACTCGGGGAAAACGATCGACAATGCAAGTAAATTCACGCAGGGTGATCCGCTGATTGTGAGCGAGAAAAGGATAGATAGACGGAGAAAGAGGGAGACAAAGAATCGAGCAGCTGCGTAGCCAGAAACAAAACACGTCCGAGTTTCATGTGTAATTCATGTGTGGGTAGAGTTAGTTAATGTATGTATACATCAAATGTATGCACGCGTATATTTTAAAACCTATGCGCAGCCAGAGGATACCAACAGCGATTGAGATTCGTTGACGTTCCTTTGTTGTCGCGTTATGTATACCTCACTATCTATACTATTTATCGGAAAGAAGATATGTGTACGTGATTTTTTTCTTTCTTGTTTTTTTTTGTGAAAAGAAAACACTATCGAAGAAAGAAGCGATCTCCCTTACCGACAACGAGATCCACGTAATTATCGAAGTGGCTAGCCAGCTAGCTGGCCTAGGTTATTGAAAAAACCGTCAGTCCGCACGTAGCGTAAAACCGAACGATTCCTCTTTGTCACCAAACTCCACTGCAACCCTCACAGGAGAACGACGAGTTTACGCTAATGCTAGATAATCATTTCGACGAGGATTGATTGGTGGGCTGATTTTCTTTAACCCGACGTACGTACGGTGTACGTTCGTATGTATGTTATACACGATGCACGACGACGACGCGACGATCTATGCATACACATATACGCGCTCCGTTTTTCCCTTAGTTATTATGTATGCTGGCGAGGTTCTTTAAAATTCGCTACGGGCTCTTCTTTATTATGCCTTCCCGACCCAGTTCGATTTCAACACAATTTTACTGCACTTCGAACCTGTTCTTCTTATTTTCTTTCTAGTTCGCCTGTCGCACATATACCATATTCCAGAACTCTACTACAGTTTTCTCATCGTTTTCGCTCTCACACTCGCACTCCGCGACCTGTCAGCCCTCTGACTTGGCGCATCTGACTGACTGTTTCACCTAGCATCCCACCACCGCGCGCCTCCATCCCTCTCCAAATCGACGGGGTCGTGTAGCTCTTTGTCGCGCGAACACGCTGCGCACTCCTACGTTGATATATGTATCCATGCAATATCGTGGGCTGCTTGCTACCACACATACAAACACACGCACACCATCCGCAGATTGCATGTATTTGTCCTTTTTCTCTCTCCTCTCTTCTAAACTTGTTTTGAAAGGTGGCGCCAGCAGCTGCCAGCAGGTGGGAAGGAATTCTCCACCTTAGAGCACATACTACTGGAGAGAGCTGATCATCCCATCGATCTCGCGAAAAATACAGCGGAAGTAATGAGAGATAGATATATACTACAGCGTGTGTAGGGTTACTCTGTGTCTCTCACTCTGCTTTTGATTGGCATAGAGAAAACGTATCGGCCAATCAGGTGTAGAGCGAGAGAGATAGATTATAACCAACATATACCCCTCTCTCTCTCACTCCTCCGCTACACTCTCTGTATACGCAAGCTACCTTCAGAACTCCTCATGTGCAATAACGTCTTATGTAGCTATTACGGGTACGAACAAGTCCCACGAATATTCCCTATTATTTTCTAGAAATAGGTGGCCGTTGGGCAAAAGCTATAACGAACCTACCACCCGTAAACCTAATAGACGTAATACCCTGTAGCGTATTTCGGAATAACGGATAATTGGTTTGGAATGATGAATTGCAATTTAAATATAGCCCCCTTGTATTTATCAGGTTCTCCTAGTTAGATACGGCTGACGGCCAACAGTCTCAGGACTATCGGACATTTTATTTCTCCGTAAAAATCCTGGATTTTTTACCGCACTTCAGACTTTTGCTCGGTTTTCATACCATTGATAGCAAATAATAGAACCCACGCCGAGAAGCGTTATTTCGATTAGTTTCGACTTGGATCGTTGACGGCGCTCGGAATCCAATGCTATACTAAGGTAATATTTTTAGGCCGTACGTTAATAGTCTTTTGCGGTCTTTGAAACACAAAACAAGTTTTGTAATTATTATTGGCAACATTTCTGTTGCCCAACGCCGAACAGCCAATGTACGGAATCATTGAAGTTCTAGATGTTCTTTTAATTTGTCACTTTAAGTCACTTCGTTTACTCTAACGGTAGAGAATATAAATTAACCTAACCGATCGTGTGTTAGTCGAACGGTTGACGTTAATTTACGTAAATTACAAGACTACAAAATTTCATAATTCGCATATTTAATAGCTTCGTTTTTCTTCTTTTCCTCCATTTTACCAAGGATGGAAGAAAAATATATTACAAAACATACGATACATATATGGTCGTTTCCGAAATGAAATATTTTACAAATTGTGAATTAACTATGAAATATGAGTTTCGTCCATTTTTTTTTTTACAGATTATCAAATGTATGGTTACAGAATTCAATTCAATTATGACAATTGCTATTATCGTTATCAAACACGAACGCAATGACACAATACTAAAAGTTCTGTCTTCAAATTATTAAAAACTCGTTTTCTTCCTCATTTTTTTTCTGGCTGACTATTCCCTAGTAAAAAACAATTTAAGTTGTTTTCAAAAGTCTAGAAAGAAGTAAGGATGCGTATACGTATATATATATATATATAATCACAGTGAAATTTTAAAAACACATATTCTTGTTAAAACCATTGTTCATAATATGGCGTAATTTTTGTCATTGATGTATACAAAATTATACCTACATATTATATTGATAAGTCTCTTTATATATTCAAAGATAGTGTAAATATTTCTTGACTATTAGATCGGTAGTCAGAAAATCGGTGAATAAAATTTGAAAGTAAAATTCTTTCTGAATCCTCCTCATAAATAATTCCATACTAATTCAGTTAAAAATGGAATATCAGTGTTGGAGGAGTTTCCTTATTTTGTAATGTTCCATAAATTTCTAATGGATTGTAGGATTAATATTGATTCTTTAATTACCGGTCGATGTAAGAAATAATTACAGATTAAAAAAAAGGGAGGATGAAAAGGCACAACTCATCGTTTAAAAAATGTTGAAAGACTGGGCCACTCAACGAAAATTATTCTTAAAATATCCATGGTCATGTAGACTACTTTCTTCTGTTTCTTAAACTCCGTGTCGCTGATAGGGGAGATCTTAGGATAGGTCTGGGTGTACTCTGTAATTTAGAAACTCGAATGTAATTAAAGCCATCCTTGAAAGATGAGGCAATCTCTTTACCCATAAAAGCTTTAGCGGTATCTAACAGAAGAGAGATATGGATTCTATTGTGTGATGGGAGTTGATGATTCAAGCTTAGGTAGCATAGCAGCAAACTAGAAAATCGTGAAGAAGATAAAATTATGACAAGCACAAACTACACAGATCAAAATAATTAAAATAAAAAAGCAACGGATTGATTCATTTCGTTTTTAATCCCATACGAACTGTGTATAAGGTATAAAATCATGCATAACCACCAGCCGTGCAAAGCATTATAATTATATAAAAGATACAATTCTATGGAACAAACAAAAAATTGAATTAAAATAAATAAAAGTTCATTAGGTATCAGTATGAGGGGATAAAATGCGGAAATAGCTATTGGGAGAAAGGCGATAGGTCAAAGATTGAAGAAAAATAATAAATGAGTAACTAAGGATAGTTCTACTTATTCGGAGACTTTCCCCTACGTAAATTGTATACCTCGGTAGGTTCAACATCCACGCAGTTCTCATCAGTTTGCGCGAACAGTTTCTTCTTCCTCGTCTTTCTCTTTTCTACAGACGGCATAGGTGACGGAGGTTGTAACGCTGTTCGCCTCGTTACACGTCTGAATACAATAAGATTTTTAATCCGAAAATAAAATCTCCTTTTACATTATTCTTATACATAAGCGGCAATAGATTTTACTTACTTAGACTCTGAGCCAGAGAGATCAATGACAGAAATGTCTTCGGCAACATTGGTAGGTGCGTTCCTTCTTCCCCTTCTACGTGTCAAACGAACTTCAAAAGCTGTGGCCTCATCTTCTGAAGAGTTGACAATATTTTCTTTTTCATCGTTCTGACTATCCATAGTTTTTAACTATTAAAAGAAATAAAACTGTCGAATTCAGCCTGTTATGCATTGTATAATATAAAGAAATAATTATTCCTCCACTAGACTTTCCGTTTATAGAATAACTATTTTGATTTGATCGCGAAGAATTAATTAATAAGACTCAGTGTTCCTCGAACTGCATACTTGCAGTAGGTTATTAGCTCGTTGTAAGAATTTCAAAATTGCATCTCGATGTTATTCGGTTCGCAGTTATGATGGGGAACAGAGTGCATAATGATTCTATAACAACTTACGTTTGCCTGCATTTGCTCGAGGAGACTGGTCTTACTTCTAAGCTCATCTTTTAGTTTCCTAATCTCATCTTTATACGGAGTCGGTGTTGATTGTCTTGAAAACAATTCCTGGTACTTCTGTACCTGATTAATATTGTTTATTTTATATTTACTGGTCTCTCTACGCTTCTTTAAGGACATTTTTTTTCGTACATTAGGGGCGTTTCAACTAGATACACTATTAACCTACCTCTCGTTTCTCTCTCTTCGCATTTTCCTGAAGCTGTTTTACCAGAGCTTCGTATCTCTGCATTGCATCGTCTCTGTTCTTCTTAAAAGATTCCATTTCCCTTTCTTTTTCTTCAACCTTTTTCATAATTTCAGTCATCTTCTCTTGCGATGATTCTTCTAGCCTTTTGTAATCTTCCTGTGACTTATCCAGTGCTGCTTCAGTGGTCGTCAATTTTCGTAATGCGTTCTTCACCTCATTTTCCATATCCGCGTCTCGTTTACTGATACTCATATTCGTTTGAATCATACTTTTCATTTCTGAAATTAACAAAACATTTAAAAATTCAATTTCTATAGTAATTAAACAATAGAGTTGTGGTTTATGCTAAATGTAATACAAGTTTCAAAGTAATACTTGATCACCTTTTTGCAGGGATATAGTCTCATTCTCTTTATCTTGTTCACGGCTAATGGATGCCTGTAAGTCTTTCTCTAGTGACAATATTTTCTGGCAATTTTCGCTTAGCTGCTTTTTCAATTCAGCTTTTTCCTCTTCACATATCTTCAATTGATCTTTAATCTCAGTTATATTTTTTTCAAGAATGGCTACTTGCTCCAAGTCTTTTTCTAATTTGGAAATCCTTGTGAAGTGCGCATCGAGAAGCTGAAACACGATTAGGCTTAGTTTGATGAAATAGAGGCAAAATTTGTAAGTACAGATACCGTTCGACAGAAAATAAACTATTACCATGGTTTAGATGAAAAAAATTAGAACGAACCTGCTCTTTGATCAAATCTCTCTCCTTGGCAGTGGCAATATCTTTTTCTTGTTTATTGAGGCGGTTGTTGTATTCCGCCAAGCTCTGACAAAGACAAGTTTTATAAAAATTATGTTACGTTCATAATAATTTTAATTCGCAATTGGCAAGTATGAATGCATTAATTTTACGAAAACTGAAAATACTACAGATCTCTCACCTCAGATTTTTCTCTATTCTCCCTCTGAGTATCTGAAAGATGGTTCTGCAATTTTTGCATGGATTCTTTGCACTTGGAGAGTTGAATCTCCAAGGCTTCTTTTTCCCGTAATCTCTCCTCTAGCTCATTTTTAGCTTTAACCAATTCTGAGTCTGAGAGCTGAAGCTTGTCTGAGACGGATTTTAATGAATTTTTACACTCTTTCAATTCCTGCTCGTTGACCTCAACAGAATTTTTCAACAAAGACAACTCCTGTCGCGCTTCATCCAGCTCTTTGTTCAGCTCGTCTACTCTCTACAATACCAGAAAGAAAAGAAATAACAACAGTTCAAAATTTTTCCCAGGCTGATGGTTATCTTTCAAATGCAGATAATTGACTCTTGTGTATCGAAAGATAGAATGTTTATGAGAAAATAAACTTACCAAAGTTTCATACAAGCATTGAGTTTTCAGTTCATTGTATTCTATCATCAGCTGTTCTAGTTTCTCACGGGCCATGTCATTATTTTGTTCAGTATGACTCATCAGAGGAGTTTCCTTGCTGGGTGACAATTCAGAGTTTTGCTCTTTGTCCTTTTCATCGCTAGTTTGTATATCTGAATGATCATCGAACTTTTCTTGTTTAATGTGAACTGCAATGTCTTTTTCAGTTGTTCCACTGTCACTAACAAAGCTAGTTTGACTGTCCATATTTGCAGTGTCTGCTTTGGCAGCTTCGGCAAGCTTCAAGCTATTTATTTGTTCAGTGATATCGCTAAGCGTTGCTTTGGTTGAATTCAATTCCTCTCGCAACACCTTTGTGTGATTACTACTTTGGGCTAATCTGTTTTTCAATGATAAATTTTCACTCTCATTGTCCAGTAGCTTAGAGTTTAATTCATCTATTGAATCGTTCTTAATTTTAATTTGGTCTTTTAGCTCCTGTAGGTCGCGAGAGAGATGTTCATTCAATCGTTTCAGTTCTAGAACCTGTTCAAACAACTTAAGTAATTACAAACAATGAAAATCAATATGAGTTTAAATGAATCCTTGAAAAACGAATGTGAATAATCCGTGTGCAAAATTACTTATACCATCAGCAATTCTGATCACAGTGCTAATAATTATCGAATAACAACTACCTAGCAGCATATCAAGAGTACCTTCAAAGTCCAGAAATACTCCGACAAAAGAAATACAAGTGTACCTGTTCTTTTCCAGTATTGTTGACAACATTTATTTTATTGCGTGCAATTTCTTCATCCAAGGTTTTTTGTAACTCTTCCTTGTCTTTTAGGAGGACCAAGCAGTTGGCCGAGCACTTGTTCCATTTATCATCAGCATTCTGAAGTTCCTCTTCGGAGTCAGCTATTTTTTTGGCATATCGCTCCAGCTTGTCCTCGAGAGTTTCCACAGCTTGAGTTCTCTCAGCAAGACACATGTTGGTGCGTTCAAGTTGCTCCGTAAGATCATCAATCTTTTCCAAAGATTCCAACAGCTGCTTATCCTTATTCTTTAATGCTTCTTCCAGTTTTGATTCGACATCAGTAGATCTGAGCCATTCAACTTTTGCTTCGTTCAAATACTCTTTCAGGGACTGGAATAATGAGAATGTTGTTAAAATTACACTGCAAATACGTTGGAAAATATATCGTATGGTAAAGAACAGATTGATGTACCTTAATTTGGTCCTCACGAGCCGATAGCTGTTTCTTCAGTTCTTCGATGACGCCTTTAGCTTTATCATCGCAGCCTATGTCATTTTGGGCAGCGTGTAGTAAGTGTTTGCAGTTTTCTAAATCCTTTTTGGCAAGGGAAAGTTCAAAAGCATTTTCGTTGTTTTGAGCAATCAGTTTGTCTTTAGATTCGCGAAGGTCTTTAATTATTTTTTTCAGAGATTCGACCTTTGCCGTAAGCTGAACATTTTCGCCTTCCAATTCTTTTACATCTATTTCTTCGTCAGTATCGTCCCCACTCTCAACTCGCGTTCTTTTTCTACTTGATAACTTTTCCAATTTCTTCTTATAGTAACTTTCAACTTGTTGAACAGACCATTCGAGCATATCTTCTTGTCGTTCTTCAACATCTTGCAACTGATTTCTGTATTTCAACAATTAGAAATCAAATAACATGATACCAGACTGAGAATAAATAAAAATGTTACGGACTTACTTGAAGTTTTTCTCAATATCTTTTATCATTTCTGAATAAATGTTGGACATCTCTTGGCGAATTGCAAAATCTGCATCCAAAGCAGAATTTTTTAGCTTCACTATTTCTTGTTTCAATTGTTTATTTTCAATCACTATTTCTTCATAGTCCTCCGCATGAACGTATTCTGCTCTCTCAGAAATCGCTGAAGACTGGTCATCTACAACTAATATTTTTCAAGAGTGTTATTAAGTGGTGTTAGACAGGTATATTACAGAATTGTTACGGAATAAGGGTCTTCATTGGAATTTCCCAACTCGTGTTACTTGTTTGCTACTCACCAATGCTTTCCAATTCTGTAACATCCCAGTCTGTAACCGTTTTGATACTCTGTGACACCATTAGAGAGAATCTAGATGTGGAGACCCTTCGTTTTGCTCGGACAATAGGTTCGATGACTATTTGCTTAGCGATGGCGGAGAAATTCAAAACGTTTTGAGTCTCAATGTACAAATTTGGCACAGGATTAACATTGACTATAAGAGCAATGTGCTCTTTACCAGATAATGCACTTTGAAACAACCGAGTCAGCTTAGACTCTCTGAATGGCCCAATTATGTCATGTTTTAACTTTGATGTCTGAACCTCAAATATGGATTTCAAACATCTGCCAAGAACAAGTAGACTTGTATTTATATTTTGCGCTTCTTTTAAGCGCTCTCCCTCATTCAGGGTCTTCTTCAATCGCTCTGAACCCGCAAGGTCGCAGAAAGAAAAACTAAACAAATTAACAAGGAGAAATATTTACGGATTCTTGACCAAGTTTTTTCATAAGTAAATAACCAACAACAATAATGTCTCATACTCACGAGCTGACTTCCACATCTGCTGGAGAATTTTCTTTATGATACTTGAGCACCTTAATAGTGAATACACAATGGGACCTAGAACTTCTAGTATTCAGTGCAGTAGCAGCAACTTTCAAATTATATTGTCCAGCCATTAGTAGCTGGTAGGCCTCTGAAGCTGAATTGACACACACTGTCTTAAGCCCCTTAATGAAAGCTTTTCCACTACTATCAGTTGCAAGTTTCAAAGACGGTCTTTTTTTCTGACAGTCATTTGACAATAAGTCGTAAATTGATTCGTTATAAATTTCAGCAAACGAAACCCAAATCGCGTAGTTGGCATCGCTTGTTTCGCTCGGTTTCAAAGGAGACTCATCCTGCAATTGCTGTTGCATTGCTCTATAGGCCTGGATGTACTGATTTTTATCAATCGAACCAAATGAAAGAAGCTTTGTTTTCAACTCCATTTCCTGTGCTCTTTCGTTCGCATCAAGACTCACTACGTCGGTATTGTACAATGGTTTATAATAAGGCGTACTTCTGGGATTAATTTGATTAAATACAAACTCCAAGGCTCGGGGTATTATACCAGGAGAAACTGTTGTTCCTTGAAGTGTAAAGGATTTACCCGCATTTGTTGTACCTGCAATATAGTTAAGCATGATTCAGAATGGCAGGATTCAAAATTTTCAGATCGATTTAAGCTTAGAATATGGCAAATCAAGATGCTATTTTGACCCATTACAACAAGTTGGATTAGTTTACGTTCAAACTAATTGTTTTATTTCGTTATTCTATGATATCTGTATATTCCAAAGAATAAAATTTTAGTACCAGTATAAAAAATAAAATGTACTTGGAACAATGTTCTTTTATAAAAAATTGGCTTCTGCCAAAAATAAGTTAGTTGTAGAAGTGATTTACCATAGCTCATCACTGTGGAGTTTCTCCCAGCCAAAAATTCATTCATCTGTTGTTTAATGCCCATATCAAAAAGTTGGAGCTGTGTTGTTTCCGGTCCAAAAGTTTGTGTGAATGTGAATTTTCTCAATACTGTTTCATTTTCCTTGGGTCTTTTAAGTGAACTAGTATTCGAATCCAATTTTGGCAGTCTTGTTAGCAAGGTAGTGGAATTTATTATTTCATAAGCTTCCTCCTGTTGCTTGGTCGGTCGCATTTTAGCAGGAAAAGGTCTAAGTCTCAGGTAAACTTTGATTGTGTCGCCCAAGAGAGACAATGATGGGGCAGAGGATGAGAGCACTCGCGAATCAAGCTCTTCATCCTCGAAAAGAGACTCTAGATTTTTTTTAGTATCAGCTGCCGGAATCCTGGCTTGCCCGTATGCCACGATGCTAGGGTCGCGACCATCCAAAAAGGACAGTCGCGCGTCCATCGAATCATCACTCGGGGGTTTGATCGATGCCAGAGTATCCTCCATCTGAAAAACGATACAAAGTTTCATTGTCAAATTTTTGTTGTATAACCGGTTTTTCAATAACCGCTTTTATTCGAAATTAATGTACCCATAGCAGGGACGTAGTTTTGTTGTTACAGTAAACATCGCTGTATCGTACATGCGAATCAAGGTTTGCTATCGTTGAGCGAAAAGTTATTCTTGTAGGAAAGTAATATTTATAGACTAAAAGAGAGCTGCGACAGATCGAAGTATAATTTTTCACTTTTGATTGTTTTCACCATTGATAATTATCGAGTCAAGTGGTTGCAACAGAGGTAATCAAGTGGCTGTAAATCTTACCTCTTCAAACGACGAATATACGGGGATTGGTGTGAATTCGTTGCTGGTTATGTGCGATCATTGGTATGTGAGTGAAGATGAGACCGAAAACTTCTCACAATCTATCACATTCGGACCTGAATATCATCGAAACAAGTACAATCCATTCCGCGACATTTAACCGTCAACTCGTTTACTAGAACGTATCGCCATATGCAATACTTCAAATTCAAAAACCGTTGCTGGCCAATGCTGCCAACGAAAAGATTTGTCTGATGCATATCATGATTGTCATTGGTAGCCAGTGTCGATAACTTCGTTACTATCGGTACTGAAGATCTAGCGCAAAAAAGACAGACCTCGTCGATAACGCGGGGGCGAGAGAAAGACGCAGCGATGTTATACGTACCAATTTCTCGGTATACGTATGTATAATTTTTTAGGATCTTGTACCATGTACAGTCTATCTCTATAAATCTGTGATTTTGTTTCGGACCGAAAACAAGTAGCCGAAAGTCCCAGGCATAAACGAACATTACTAACCGCCGTACGAGTATATCAATTGTTTATTTGAAATACAAGCTATTTTAGTTTCATTTGTACCAAGATCGTCGGACTACTTTCTAACATCGCAGGAGACATTTCCAACAATTCTGCAGTAATACGACACAACGAAATGTGGGTTTTCAATAGCATTTTTATCTACGATGCAAAAATTGTTGAGAAAAAAATAAGTAATGAAGTAGTTAGCCGACTTCGTGGCGTAGCGCTACATGTGATGTTTACAGTTTATGATCAGACAATATAGGGACGCGAGGCGGCCATTTTGTCGTGGTGATTGTGTGCGAGTTCCGAGTCCAACGATTAGACGCACGCTAGCACGTGAACGCGAATGTGTGCGTGTGTTCCAACGTTTCACGCGCCTCGCAGTGAAAACTCCAGATCCTAGGACCTAGACCTAGACCCATCTTGACCGTCGACAAGTAAGGTCACGTTTCTCCCGACACGCCGCTCGTTTCATTTTACAGTGCAGTGCTTCAGGCTGTCGAGCCGTTTAAATACAATTAATAGCGTCTTTGTCGGTTGTTGTCATCGTGGCGAGTAGATTTAAAGTTTTGCAGTGGCCGTGTATTCCTTTACACAACAGTCTGTTACGTAGCATTTCTTTATCACAGTGACAATAATTAATAGGAGCATAAAAAAGTGAATAGTGGTTACATGTCATGCATTGCGCGGGTTTGTTTGTCGATACTAATTTTTTGCAGTTGGTATTGTTTTCGTGCGTTCCTTCAGTTCGTGCTGTTTAAATTGTGTATTATTTTTTTTTAATAATTGTAATATTTCGAGTTTAACATCTCGTGCTTCGTAGTGAAAATTAATTAGCTTCATAAAATTTTATAAAGCCTGTGACGTGAAGTGATTCGACCTAAATAAGTAGGTGTACCATTCATATTTTTTCGTGAATTGTGCTTTGTTAATCGTGTCTATAAACTTATCCGTGTTGCGTGTATCATAAACATTGCATAAATTATAGTGATTGAACAAGTTCCGAACAGGATGGATTCGTATCACAGCCGAAATGCTCGTCCTCGAATCGGGAGGTGAGTGAGTCTCGCATGCAGTACATTCTTGAAGCTTTGGTAGTCAGTAACAAATGTTTCCACATTGTCAAAGCGGACTTTATTTACACCTGCCTTCTACGCCTTATTTTCTCACATCGTGAACGAATTCTGGGTAATCGGCGATATCTTCCAAGTCGCGCGCGTAAATCTTCAAGATTTTGAAACCAAATCAGAATCTCACTATTGAGGTGGGATTTCATTGGCAGCAAAAGGCAGTAGCAGTTTGGTAACTTACTAGATGTTACTAACCTCTCTCTAGTGATTTGACGCGGCAGCAGTCATTTGCTCATTTAAATGTTTGCACAAGTTTTGCGTTTGCTGCTCTGCTGTTCGGATAAATGAACTTCAAGCAGCAAAAACTTGCGCTGAAAGTGCTAGTAACTTTCAGTGAATTGCTGCTGCTGCTACTTTTTTGCATTACATCCCAGCCTATTAAAGAAGTGAATTCACCAAATGACATCGAAGGGAAATGGATCGGATAGCAATTGATTGAAATTATTTCATAATAAATTTTTAGTAAGGAGCTTGGATGTTGATTTGAATTATTGAATGATTAATGGTTCATTAATACTTTTATTCTAAAGATATGAACATATAAAAGTTGTAGTTACATTTATAAAAAATTTTTAATACGTGTATGTACTGAGCGATGTTCATACTATCTTACGACAATCACTAACGCTAGTTATACATTATTCAAAAACAAAGGAATTAGAATATCTTCGTTATTACATTTTGTCGTGTTAAAAGCTAACACATATTTAGATATCAATAGTAATAATTTCGGGATTTTAAAGTAAAGGAACATCAAACATGAGCTTACTTGGTATATTGACAAATAAAAATGTTAAACATGAAAAAATTATTTAAAATACAGCTGCTCCTCTCTCAATTACCTAATTGTACGTAATAAGAATAGAAAGAAAGATAAATTTAGGAATCTCTAAGATACCTCAATTGCAGGGCCTAAGGTGTGATTAAGAAATAACAGGAACCACAAAATAAAAGAAAAAAATAAGTAAAAACTTACAACATTAAGCAGATCAGCCGCGATGCTTGACTTACAAACGAACTTTGAATACTGATATATATTAAGTCTACATTTCTGGATAAATGCATTTTACTTAGTCGAGGTCAATAATTAAGTAATGATAATAAATGCCCAATAATACTGAGATGTATAAAAAGGAAAGAAACAAATGATTTTCCTCAAAATCTTAAGTATCAAGCTTAATGAATTTATCGGTCAATTCAACTTTTTTGTGTTTTGGAGTTAAACGCTGGTAAAAATAAAAAAAAAATAAAAAAAAAAAAATTTTGCACTTACAGAGAAGATTCTAGAAAATTTTTATTAATTGTCTTTATCGTTTAGACCTCGACCGTGTTTCTACTCGAATATATATTCCCTACTAATTAGACAATTATCACGACTATTTTTAATGAATACTATTGCTATATCGACAGTAGAGGAATATTATCGCTTATATCAATCGAACTAATCAGTGTATGTTTATAATATGGAGACAGAAAACTGTATAAACATTGGGCATAATTTTTAACGTCGTAAAAGTATGCTAATGCGAAATTGCTGTAGTTTTATTTTCCCCGGTTTGACACTCCTAGTCATTTTAATTATGAAGATATTTGTTCCAAATAATGCAAGCTCAATTCATGAGAGTAACGGAACCGAATAAAACGGGCACTTTGAATATTCAGAGACCAAAGCGGCTGTGAAAGTAGACTAGGATTTTTTTCCTGCACTTCCGCAAAATTAGTAACACCGGGATTAGTGTCACAGTCAATAAAATGAAGCTAGGAGAACTCAAGTAAATTAATCAAATCTTTTGTTCTCGAATAATTAATAAAATATGAATTGAAATTGTAAAATTTAGCGTAACGTTGTTTCTCTACTCGACAGCTGTTTTACCGGCAAATGCCGTCAGAGACAACATCTCGTTAGGGTCTGTCGGTAAGCGAGAGAATTCTATCTCCTCGCCAATACTGTCTGAAAAATATAAAATCATAAAAATCGTACGGTTAGTGATGGTTATTATACAATTTTAGCTACCCATTATTTCCACAAATTCCGCGAATTTTGAAATTCTCTCTTTTTCTCAGCAAGACAATGTTTAAATTAATTTTGCAATTGGTTTTGATAAAATTGGATTCGAAATATTTTTCATACACATTCACCATTTACCGACCAGATGTTTCGATCGGCCACTGCTTATGCGATGGTGCGTAGAGGACTAGCAGTGCCAAGATGTAATTATTCCACATTCCGTAAACGCCTGTAAAGAAAGCCGAAGTCACTTCCAGCTCCAAGTCCTCATCCCATTTCCATTGGCCTTCAGCCATCTAAGATGAGAAATTGTGATATACCATCATAAATTACTGTGGCGTACAGTTCAAAGCATTTGAATGAAACAAAGTCTTAATATACCTGTCCGAGAATAAATCCAACAACTGTTAAAGTCGCGCACAACAATGTAGCTATCATGAGAAATTTGAAGCGGTAAATAACTCCTTCGTAATGTAAACGCCTGGCTGCGCTCATGCTAGGCAGAGTAGCACGCTTTATACTAATATTCGTGAAGACTTTCCATATCATGTAAGTCAAAAACATCAAATAGACACCAGCGGAAATCCCAGCAAGTATGATAAACGATAACTGAGGACCGTATGATGATCTGGTTAAGGAAGCAAAAGAAATAGAGAAAAATAGAGTAACAGGAATACTGTGTAAATCTTGGATCATTTACGAGTCCGCGAATTTGCAAATCTTCGTAAATATGTAGTATTTTTCAAAGGATACAGCCAGCTTTGTTCCGATGTCTGTTACCCAAATCGAATAAAATGGATTCCTCAATTGTATTCCCCGTTCGCACATGTCGAACACAAACAGAGAGAGGCAACCTACACCCACTGCCGAAAGATGACGCCAGTAACATTTAAGAGAGTTGCGCTGTTCGCTATCCTGCAAGAATTTTCACATTTATAACACGCTGGTCATTCCCATGATACTTCAAGTTAGAAAAGATCTATGTCCTCACCTGGACCTGAAAGGGCGGCCGGCCACGACATGAAAAGAAAAAATATACAGTTATCTAAAACTCATAATAAAAGCCATTATGGCAAAAAATGTGTAAAAATTATGAGAATACTATTGTGACGCAGTCCCATTAAATTCCCTGAGAATTCTTGTCTCGGGATAAACGGGTATTTAGAATATACAGCATTGAAAGAAAATTTCTCACCATCAAATGTTCTCCCGCAAAAATGAGCCAAAACGATAGAAGGTTAGCGTAAAATACTCCTTGTCTGATGTCGCCGAGTAGAAGCATGAACGGCATGTCATAGGCGAGTGTCAAATACTCTAGTGGCACTAGAAATTCGCAAGATAGTGAGCAAGAAATGAGAGCATAAATAAATCCATTTTTGCAGTAGAAAGAAGGCTCAGAAACATTTGGATTAGGAACAGCGTGTGATTCTTACTGTTCAAAAACGTTAGCGCAGAACCAAGCACCAACAACATGTATTCCAATAAAGCGGGAGATCTAGAAAGCATGTGAACTCTTCTCCAATACCATGCAAGAACGCACACTATTATTGGGAAGAAAATTGTCTTGAGGCTGACCCATACTTTTGTGAATCCTCCGTTCTGGTTTATGACCTGGATACAAGAGGCGAGCGTGTCATTGGACGGAATAACGTAATTCTTTTTTCACGATAAAATCGTAACAAGAAACGATACGAAAATAAAGAATAATATTACCGTAAGCCATAAGTCGGTTACATGGCCCAAGCCTTGGTTGATATTCCTGTCTGTGTCGGCAGGCAAGCGAACGTTGAGGAGATAATAGTCATGGAATAACGATCCCAGCTCAAACAGAGGCACAACGCTACAATTATATATATAGTCGTCTGTTTTCTAAAATACAAAATACAATATAACAGGTAATAGAGAAACGAAACAGCGATAGCAGAGAATCTCTTTTTCTCCATTCTTGTCGAACAACTTACAAGATCGATTGTGCAATCCAACGAACGCTCCTCTATAGAGGCCGCGTACGGCTTCCAAGCATAGTCCGGATCTCCCTTGTTTCGATAAGCCAGTCTTGCATCTAGGGTAATCCTTGTTCCCGGAACTAGGTAAAAGAGAAAGATCATTAATGCAAACATGGAGAGCAAGGAAGATAGATGAATACTGTGTTCCGATCTGTCTGTCTTTTTTATGCTTTAGAATAATGATCTGTACCGATTTCCATCTGGCTGTGATACATAATATCGACTTGTAAGACTCCTATCAAGTTTTGTTGCCATCTTGAGTAATCAAGCTGCCTGTTATTTCGTGGTATCGGCATCTGTAAGAAAAGTTCAATAAGATTTGAATTACTCTGGTCTTTAAAGTTTAAAAAGAAAATTGAAATTCGTGTTTAACGTCTTCCGATCTTCATTATTTTAGAGCTGCGAAAGCATAACGATTGATCTTGTCGATTAGAATTTATTTCAATTCTTTCCGAAGTTACCTGAAACGCGTAAACGACTTGATGAGCTAGATAATGATCATCCAAATCGAAGTTGCCTTTGTCCACCGAAATACATGCTCCTTTTCCGCGGGGGTAAAACCATTTTCCTCCGCCTGGCTCAGAACCGTTTACCCTGATGTCTTCGCACGGTGTTCCGAGAATATTTTGACTGCTCGCCGGTGTCGGAGCTATACAATGATGTTAATAACACAAAGGATTTGAGTACTGCACTTTTTTCTCCTCGTATATTCGGATGGCAGGAACTGACAGAGATTGGAGCTTATTTTTCTTTTCTCATAGTGAATTCGAATCTGCTGACAACAAAATTGTTCTTCGAATTCTTACCTATCAAACCGCCAATCAGGAAGCATATAATTTGGCCGATTACAAGGAGCGATACAAGGACGGATAGCTTCTTGCCACTTAGATTTTCGATAATAGTGCCCTGCATTATTGCAGATTTCGTTCTCGAAGGTGGATCTTCTCTTTGAATTACACGTTAATAGATTCTTATTCTATTTTACTTTGGGTATGCCAGCGAAGTTTCGATTCCATAAACACAACAAAGAAGCCGGCGTCCCGTGTGTGATCGATGGATTGTTTACTTTTGGTACGTGACTATGATTGTTAAAAATCTCGTTACCGCTTTTCGAATTCTTCCAATTTTTTTCCACAAACTTTAAACTGCGAATTCTATATTCTATTCATGATTATTCACGCGTTTCATCGAGAGACACGGTGCTTTAATATTGTCAAATTCGTTCCATTAAATCTTCATCGCGAATATTCTCTCTGGCTATGAACGAAGATGTCCCTTTCTCAACTAGGGGAAATCTTCCTTATTGTTTTTTTGTTCCATCCGCTCCTTTGGGATGCTGGTTACAACTTGGTTCATAAATTCTATTGGTGGATCGTTCCACCACAGATTATGGTAAAAAAACCAGATGCGCTTTTATTTTTTTACCGATAGTTGTCTACCTAGCGGAATATCCGGAAACTATTAGAAGCTAGGTATACGCCTATACGGAATAGGTTTTCCAAAAAATGGGCACATCAAAGCTGTATTTAACTTGACCAATAAGGTTTCAAATGTTTGATTAATCACAGACAGAATGAAATCAAAAAATTAGATAACTCGTTATTCACGGCAATTATTTTTTGGTATTTGTAAAAGATGTGTTTTTTTGTGGGACACGACGATCACGGGGTTTCAAATGCACGAATAAACATGTTCTTAGTTTACAAACGTTTATTATCATCATTTTCCATCTTTTCTTATTAACGGTATAACAACTATGCTATTTTTTCCCTCTGGCACTCGCCACCACCTTCCTAGTTTGTGCTCCTGACCAATTCCAGCGACAAGAGACTTTCCGTCTGGTGTGAATGCCAGAGAATTGACGAAACCCACGACTTTTATCTCCAATAGCATTGTTAAGCTTCTGAACGATTCTCCACACTGCCATAGTCTGATAACTCCGTCTCTGGACCCTGAAATAGAAGCTATATTTGCGTTACAATATTCTAGTATAATTCAGCCGGGTGATGAAATTCTTTCATCATAAAATAGAATGAAAGATTTCAATAAATAGGCAAATAAGAAGATTTTGTATGGGAGAATAGAATAATCAGTGATTGGCGAATAGAATGTATCCTTCACTCCTTAATTATCGCCTTTCAAGTAATGTTTCTACTTTCCATCACCTATTTACTACAGAATATTCCCCTCGTTCTTGTTGTAGATCTTAAGTTAAACTTGTAATTCAAAAATAGAAATTCATAGTCCATCCTTAATTAATTATTAATTATCGTACCGGATGCAACGAGATCAGTATTGAGGAAAGTGGCTATGCTAGAGATCCACATAGGTCTTCCGTTTTCTTCGTCTTTTCCGTGGGCTTCGGGCACTGAACATAGAGGTTTCTTTTTCATCGATCCCCAGACACAGAGTTGGCCGTCGTCACCGCAGCTCAAGAAATTTTCCTCATTGATTAATTTTACCGCGTCTATACTACCGGAATGACCATTGAAAATCAGTTGCGATTCTTCCACTATTTTCCATATCCTAATTGTTCCGTCGTAACCTCCACTCGTTATAGCGCGTTCACGCGAAAGCGCGTCTATCGATGTTATTCCGTTTTGATGTCCAAACCTGTTGATTTTGTGGGAATCAGTTTAAAAATTCATCGACTAGATCCAAAGTGTAGTCAAGTTCGAATTCTTAAATAAATAGACAAATAGTGAATCAACTTTGGCTATTTTCAGTTGTAACGCACATTGACTCAACGTAGGCCATGTCGTCCAAATTCCAGACCTTCACGCTGCGGTCATCAGAGGCAGAATACAGAGTATGTGTATCCCTTCTGAATATCAGTCCACTGACTCTGTCTCTGTGTCCTTGAAGATTTTTAATGTGCGTCAATTCGTCACCAGAGTAGACCTTGACTTCTTTAGAGCCATTATCACCGGCAACCTGTTGACAGAGTAATATCACAGTTATGACGAATGGTTTTTTCACCTCTGTTATTAGCATATTTGTGCATCTTAATTTTTCTTGATCCTATTTTTTTCAAACTTACTAAAAATTTACCGTCGGTACTTATGGCTAAGCATCGTACATATTTCATTCCTTCTGTCCCTTTCCTTTTGCCCTTGATTATTTTGAGCTTTTTTTTATCATTTAATGACCCTGCAAGTTAAAGAATTAAGTAATTATTTGGTGTTCCAATATTTTTCTTGGGTATAACTTGATTCTTGTATTATGCTGATTTACATTTTACAACTGTTCCATCCTTGGAACCGGAATAAACGGATTTCCCATCACTGGAAAGGCAGAGACACGTTATTGAACTTTTTTGGTCTTTACATCGTAACATAATAGGTTCTTCATGTCCAGTGTAATTCTTTGCAACAGTTTTTCTCAAACGACCTTTATCCTCTAAATATTCTTCCTGTAGTCGTTTAGCCACTGCACCTTCCTCAAAATCTGCCCTATCTTTTTCTGTAACCATATTCAATTAAGAAATTGAAACTAGAATTGAAATTGGATACTGTATAAACAATTGTTTTACTCAATTTGTAGCCAGTTATTGAAAATAAAAAATGCTGACCTTCTCTCTCAATCTCTTCCAAATATTTTCTGGCAAGCCGTAAACGTTTTTCTTGTGCCGTCTCATCTTCTTCTACGTCAGATTCTTCTTCTACATGATTTTTCTTCTCTCTGCAGATAGGATTATTGATAACAGTGGTTAAATTTATTTCACATTCATTCAGAGGATAAAATTTTACAGAGAACTTGATTCGATACACAAAGATCAATTTCCGATATTATAAGAATTTATATGCCATGATTTATAAATTATTGATCAAGTTTTTGGCAGTTCATTTTCTGCATAGTGAAGTAAAAATAAGAGCTCGTCAAACTACCGAAGGTATACCTTTCCTCTGCAAATTCTTCATCGCTGCTCGCAATGCTCTCATCGTCTTCTGGCGTCGACTTCTTTATATCTTTCTTTTTTGATTTAAAGGGAGGACCTTCGGAGGTTTTTTTGCCAACTTTCCCATTGATCTATGTACAAATTGAGATCTGTTTAGATATCTTTCCTTCGCAGAGGATAAATCGTTTCATGTAAGAGATATGTAGACGGTAAAAATCGTATAGTGATGTCTACTGTTTTATGTTATTCAAGATTCCAAGAAATATTTGGAATACAGGTGTTGTCAAAAACAACTTCACCTGCATTTGAATTACTTTACTCGCAGCTAACAACTGCTTCATCTAGTTAATTACATTTACAATGTAATTCTCTAGACAAAGTTCAAGGCGTGAGTAATGTGAATATATGATCTGACATTATTGATTTGATTGGGAGAAAAAAAAATTAAATTTAAACAACTTGTACACGGTTTAAGAATAAAAACATGCATGCAGGTATAACCTATTTTGTGAAAAGTAAATTTCGGCTAAATGATCGGTTCATCGAATTTACTGATTTATTTACCTTTCTTTTGGGTGGACCACCACCTCGACTATTTCTTATAAAAAAGGACATTATCTATCAGATTTTTTAACAATTATGTTTTTCAAATTCTTTGTAAACTGTTGCGAAAAGCCACATGGCCTCCTCCTCACACTTTCGATCATTGGTAATGGAATATTGTGTAGAGAAGGAACTCCAGCATCTTTTCCGTCTGCCTCGCAATCGTTTTTACAATCGTCGCTAGAGGCGCTGATAAAACATTTGAAGGTTATCGAATATTATCAACTGTCTCCAAATTAACGGACGTCTTCGTAATAGTTTAATTATTAAATAAAAACAGATAAAAACAAAAACACTTGACACGTTTATCATGTCAGTAAAGAGGAAAGTATTAATGATATGTTTAGGTAAGTCTCGAAGTTAAAACCGTAACATAACCTACAACTTCTTAATAAACGCACTTCAATCTTATTCATTTCTACATTTCGATTGCGAAGAAACAATTCCTGACAGAAATTTCCTCGGTAATAATTTAAGCAAAAAAAAAAAAGAAATAGGCAAAACACGTTGATCAACGTACCATTTATATTCCACTAGGAAATATCTGTCGCTCGCCTTTGGCTGAAGCGGTATTCTTAGACTTCATACGGAGAAAGAAACTCCATGATTTATGGGAAGTTGAAAGCGCGGCACTTATCGGTTATCACACAGGTAAAAATCCTGATCATCGAGCAATTGCTATGCTAAAGAAACACGGCATAACAGATTATGTTCATAAAGCAAGACCGGTAAGTGTACCCAAAATATTCTGGACCATATTTGTCTGATTGTAACTCTTTGCCGGTATCATTTAATAGTGGACTTGATAGTACAGAATTTTTTATGCATTCTAATTTATCATCGATGGTTATTCATAAAATTTTGATATCGATTCCAGATCAATCAATCAGATTACGATAAATTTGATTGGATATTTGGAATGGACGAAGATAATATAAGGGAACTGGAACGACTTAGGCCGGCAAATAGTCGCGCTGTGATTGAACTTCTTGGTAAATACGATCCGGAGGAAGAACTGATCATCAGAGATCCATACTATGTTAGTTTCCTCAGAATTCATTCATTTCAATGGCAGTATTTTTGAAAAACTGAAAAACTTGTTCTCAGTGTTTTCTTTAACATTTCCTGTGATTATTTTATTTTCCTTTTTTTTTTTACTCTCTGATTACAGGACAGTGATTCGGAAGGATTTGAAAAAGCTTATATACAATGCGTCAGATCGGTAGCAGCATTTTTAGAAAAACACAAATGAAAGGTAACATTGCATAGATGTGTTATTTTAAACATTGCTTGCAACAAATCAAACCAGCAAATTTAAAAACTGAAAAGAAATTGCTAAGAAATAATCGATTGTTGTAAATTAAGACGGTGGAATAAATACACATTGAGTCTTAGAAAATGGAATAATGCAGGTTTATTTAATTCAGAGAAATTAAAATGATACACTGATAAATAATAATAATAATAACAATCGTCATCATAATAAGAATATTAATAACGTTAAAAAAATAAAGTATGAAAAGTACGGAATCGTTGGTCCCAATTTTTTTAAGTTCTACTAATCTAGTTTTCAAATTTAGTTTCACGTTCGAACCTAGTGACATGCGTAGTAATAATTATTATAAAAAAATCAGGTTGCAAACTTTCACTGGTTCAAATTGCTGTAAATACTTATAAACCGTTTATTATACCGTTGAGATGAAATATTTTCCATCTCCTATTGTTTTACCAGGCCCATTTATTTCACCCGGTGACCAGCGACATAAACCTCAACGATGTTGCGATCATCACCTGAGTGAATCAGCCTCTCGAGCCTGTTCTCTAAGGTGTATTCAATTAAATTGTCAAGTGGCCCGTTCGATCCGTTCAAGTCAATAACGAGAGCATCAAACTGTTTTCCAGGTACAAAACTTCCTATTTCATCCTGCATGGCTAAGGCTGTAAGATGAAACAGAGAATATGGCAAAATCGGAAAATTTACTAACTCTGGTTTTTTTTTTTTTTAAACTTACCAGTAGCTCCCCCCAGTGTTGCTAGGTGAAAAACATCCTTGTAGTTCAGTGGCGTGTAACCAGGTGTGAGGATAGATAAGTGATATGAAACTTGAAGTGCGGCTCGCATTACATTCAGCATGCAAGAACTATCTCCGCCGGAAATATCTGCATCAATAATGATACACAATTGAACAAGTACTTATTTATCATTCCCATTTCCTACTGGATTTAGTCCTTCGAATTCACTCCATTGAAAATGGAAAGAAACAGTTTGCACGGAATGCAACCTACCGGTTCCCAGTCCGATTTTGAGTCCCCGATCCTTCAAACGCTGCACATCGCATAGACCGCTTCTCAAACAAGTATTTGAAGATGGACAATGAATTACGGCAGATCCTCGGCTTTTGAGGAGCGCAAGCTCGCTATCCCCAAGGTGAATTCCATGAGCCAATACAGTCTGTGAATCAATAAACGAAATGTCATCATTTTTAATGAGTGGCGTTATTATTTGTGGTACGTTTAGTTTCCGTGCTTTAGACTCACCTTGTTTGTTAAAAGGCCAGCGGCATCATAAACAGCTGCGTAAGAGGGATATTCCTTGTAAGCCGTCGTCACAGCTTCTATTTCATCCAGATTCTCAGAAATGTGGGTCTGAACAAAGGTCGAGAGATTAATGTGATATTACCAATTGTTGAACTCATCTTTCTAGCTTGTCAGTTCTGGCAAGAAGCTTAAACGTACGATTGAAATTCAATTATGTAATTACCTGGACATGAACTTTCATTTCTTTTGCCAGTTTTCCCAACTCAGTCATGAGCTCCATATCACAGCTCAGGGCAAACCTTGGCGTGATTACTGGCATTATCAATGAACTCTGCAATGTAAATTTTTTTTTTTTCTCTTAGTTTCCATTCTCTAATTTTCGCTTCAATACTCTCTTATTTCATAGAATTTTGTATTCCATTTTTCGCTAGCCATCCGTTATTTCGAAGTTTACAAAAGTATCTGCTCATGGAGTGAAAAAATTGTTTCAATTTGTCTATTTGTCTATTTTCTCACGTTTAATTCAGCAATTTCTTTGATCATCTTTGTGGTCCCGGCGATAGATTCTTTGGTACTTTCACAGTAACCATCTTTCCGTGAATGATTCATGTTCACCTTTCCTACTAAGCATCGCTGGCCATACTTTACAGCCTGTTTGGCCAAAATTAGAGAGGACTCTGTGTGCAAGGATGCAAAATAGCATGCGGTAGTAGTTCCCATTGTTAGAGTTCTTTTCTGTGAATAAGGATAAAAAATCCAATGAAATAATAAACTTATGAATAATCATCAAATTATTGCTTCAAGTGCTGGCAACTTACAACTACGGCTTTATACACATGTTCTGCAAATGCTGAATCCGCATATTTTTTCTCTATTGGGAATGTGTAAGTCTCCAGCCACTCTAGAAGACATTTATTATAGCCAATTCCCAGGTTTGGGAACTGCGCCGCATGAATATGACCATCAACAAATCCTGGGATTAGGAATTGGCCTGCACTTAAGACCCTGACATAGTCGGCATTAATGTCTCCTGGCTTAGGGTTCTCTGATATGTTGATAATCTGGTTGGTAAAAGCCAAGCATGTAAGAAAATCATGACTGTATCAGGATTTTTCCTTTCTTTTTTATATCAAATTTTCAACCTCAAAGCAGATTTTTCATGAACCGGACCTTATTTTCGAATTTCAAAGGTTGAAAATACTATTGCAAAATTTTAAATACTATAAAATCACTTTGAACCAGTTTTGTTCGGTTTGAATTCGGTTAAAAAAGTGTTCTTAGGGTAAGGCAGAGCTTCAGTTATCTGGGTAGGTAAAACAGAGTGCGGCAATGACTTGACGATTTCAAAATTAACTTTTAGAAGGCCGGCACTTTTCACTCGAAATTCGATATTTTTTAGAGTTATGATTTATGTATATAAATATTCAACACGTTCGTTGGAGTTTCCGAGTTGTTTGCTGACAATCGTATATTATGTATTATGTTGTAGCTGAATACAATCGAGATTTATAACATCTGCAAAGTACTTGGCTACATCGTGCTATTTATTGATAATCTTATCACAAGTCATACGAAATATTGAATAGAAAAAAAACATAAAAGTGTGACAAATGTCACGTCCTTGGACTGAGATCGGCGTTTCTATTACTTGGTCATCGGTATAATGATATGAAAACAAAATAACCATAAAGTGATAAGAAAAATTAACTACTAGTAAAACAACTAGTGTTCAGCCGATTCTTACGTACGAATCTCGTTATGGTTTGTAGAAGTATAAATTATTTTTATTGTTTATACTCGATGGCAAACGTTTCGCGATTTGCGCCGGTTCAGATTAGTCGTTAAATCCTGTGCTTCATTTCATGATGTGTGATAGCTGACCATAGACGTGCACATCGATTAAAATGATTTTCAAAGATTTATAAGATTAAAATAATTTTGAATTATTTGCTAAAGTGAAACAGAAGAAACGGATATTTTGAACTGGTTACTATTTTCATATGACCACAGAATTTACGATACATTGTTTGCTCATTGGACGAACATGTGTTCCATATTCTCTGAAAATCAAATTTTCACATATTATGATGCTTGTAAACGGTTATTATTATTGCCATATTATTATCATTGTTACTACTGCAAATTTTCATCGAATCGTCAAAACATGCGCGAAAAACAGCGCACTCAAATTCAAAATTCGAACGCTATTCCTTAAATCACGACACAGTAAAATTTGAATAACTGATTGTGGTGATCCGATCACGCTTAAATTGAGTATTCTTCAAGTTTAATTAATTACCTTGCCATTTTCGACCAGAATTGCAGCTCGTTGTAGCACATCTAGACGACCTTGAGGATCGGAATGAATAATCGGACCGACAAACAACTGTCGATTCATATTTAAACCGGATGTTTATATAGCGTCCAATGTCCTTATCAGTCAGTTTTCCAATTGCATTGGTCGAATCCACTGATATATAACTGTCGAATCAACTATTTCACAACTAAAATCTTTAAGTTTCAAACTTACTACGTATAGTAGACTATATAGGATGTATCAGTATTCGGGGACTACCGGGAACTCACTGATTCCTTGCAAAAAAATAAGACTAAAATTACTCTTGACAATTTTTTTTTTCAAGCAACGGTTTTTTAACCGATTGAACTTCTGTATCATTCAAGAGTAATTTTAGTCTTATTTTTTTGCAAGGAATATATAGCCATGTATAGCTGTACTATTCTCCGCAAATTATGTCCATCGGTCGATAAAGATTTTCGACGAATAGATGTAAAAAAATACAGTTTTTTTTCAGCGACAATAATTTCGTACTATAGCCAGTATTGGTAGTCAGTTTTTTTGTATTAGTGACGGTTCCCTATCAATCAAATGACGTCTGAAATAAGACTTAACCTATGTTTAAATGTTGCAAAATATATCTACACAATATTTATTTATTACAAATTACATTCGAGAAGTTTAGCGTGTTCTTTCGATCTAATAGACCGTAAACAAACTTAAATTCGGTCAAAACAATTTATCCTTAGGAGAGTTTGCGAGAGTTTTAGGGTCGATGTTGCTATGGATACTGAAAGAGGGAAAGATGATGAATAAGATCGTAACTGAATACAACTATCGGTCGGCAACAGTAACTACAAGTAGCGCAAATAAACGGCAACCGGTTCTAACAGGCAAAACTGCCAACTGCTCGTATTTCATTCCTAAGCTAAGGTTTATAGTAGCACACGCACGCATTACAGAAATGCATGTATACATCCCCTACGATACATGTTCAATTCCAAGTTCCAACTGTCCTTGTAGTGCACGGCCAACAGTTATCGCACTTCGGGATGCCGTCATATCCCTAGTGAAAATTTCTACTACCACAAATTTTTACAGAAATTGGGTCATTTCGTATTATTTTGTATAAAATTGTAAATATGCATAGTTTTTCATAAAGAATTGTTAATTTACTCTGACAATTGTAGCAGCTTGTCAATTTTTTTTCATTTAAAAATACAAATTTGTATGAAAAACCACCATACATATTTACAAATTGTACGAACTGTCCCAATTTCCCTAAAAATTCGTAGAAAATCACTGAAATCATTTTCACCAGGCAGTATTATCCGAAAAATTGCGCACACTTTCGGTGCATATTCATGTTCTGTTTTCTTCATGGGTCGATTAGTTATTAGGCGTTGTTAGTACTATTTTACTCTGTGCTGTTACCTTGTTCAAATGCTATTAGCACTTAGCATGCTTTCAGGTCCGTCTAACTCACGTGTTACGTGTTACCAAGCACGTTCTAGCACTCTTATAAACACTTGTGGCCTCTTTTTCAGGAATTTTGGACTGACCTTCAAACTCGTATGTGTGGTTTTGCACTGCAATACTTGACACTGTTAGTGCACTTTTAGGCGTTTAGGTAGTATTTGGTCTGTATTTGGTGCCCCTACCCTACTGAAAATGACCACGTCTTAAATCATATAATGTTATGACCGAAATCAACGTGTAATTTATTACATGATTTATCTTGTAAATTCGAGAAATATGTGTAATAAATCACATAATAAATTACAAAAGCACGAGTCATAAAACATGCTAGATCTATACTATATCTATACATCAAATATACTAGATAGGTATGTTACGTTCCGAGAGGAACGTTTCGAGTCGACTCTGATTCGCCGCGTGATTTAAATTGTTCTCCTGACTTACGTAGTTGGTGTATGTAAATCTCGGGAATCCGCTGATCAGCTCCTCAGATCTTCTCGTTCAACTCGCCTACAATTCTGAGAGTTTGTTAGGTAGGGCTCGTGCCAACCATCACTATGCGTGATTGAAATAATTATTTATGACAACACTTGGGTTAATTACACATTTATTAACGGTCTCCTTCTAGTTCTCGATGGTAGGTTTACAATCGTGGTACAGATTGGTGTTAATCACTATCGCAGTGACAAACTGTTAACAAGTTTCGAAGGTTCTGAATGACTTATAATGATTTTATTCTAGGATTTCGGTAGAGGTCTGATCTGTTCTCTATGATGTCTGAAGTTCTTCTACTTATTCTGTTTTTTGGGAAGGTTGACTTAGAGGGAAAATAGGAGGAGTTCAAAAGGAGTCGCGGTTTCTCGCGGGTCTCGGATGATTGGTTGAGGATGATGAAAAAGTTGGGGGTAAGGTTTCTGGTTCGTGCGTGGGATCTCGGTGGCGGATTGGCGCGAGGTGGTTGGTTAAGAGAAGCAAGCGGCGAAGCGCTGACTGGTCTTGTTTTTGTTAAAATAAGGGCGCTATCCTGAATTCTGGGAATAGGGGTTTCTTTCTCTGTGAGCTATCCGTGATTTATCTTCCCTCGTTTCCGGTGTTTTGTCTTTTTGGTTATCTTAACTGTTGCAGGTTTATTACTTTGGGTTATTACGGTTGAATGGGAAAAAATATATATATAACATGTATGTTATGAATTTGACTGATGAAATAACGGTTAATCTAGCGTGTGAGGACTGTTGATATAAGAATTTGGACGTTGTGATGGTAACTAAGTGCGTTGGTATTAATCTACGACTATCGGTAAGAGCACGTAGGGCTCTCTTATGGTAACTGCACGCTGGTCAGGTAGAGCGCAGAGAGGGCGCCGCCGTGGATACCGGCTGGCACGTAACACCTCCCCCGTTAAGATTCGAGCGTCCTCGCTCGAAGTAAGCGAGTGCTGTTATACCGACGTGAAGTTTCCATAATTCGATTACTTCTAAGGGTTAACGTGATAAATCATATAACATATTACATAAAATTGTGAATCACTTAAATTTACATGAAATTAATAATGAATTATGATTACTTGAATAATAGTAAAGTATAGTGAACAGAATATTGATTAACTAGGTATAAGTGAATATACTTAGAGTGGATATAATAGTGCTTAATGTCTGATATTTTGATTATTCTAAGAGTATATACGATTAAGGTAAGTAATATTGATATAAATGCCAATTATTATTCTATGATTAAGGCATGAATTATATAATGTTTGAAATATGTAGTGAATATACTTAAGATTATTCATAAAAAAAATTTTAATTTTATAAGCTATTATATGAATTATTACAGTTCTATGTAATATTTTGGTATTATTATTATATATGTTATATTCTATGAATTATTCTATGAGTTCGGATCTTTGTAATCTGAGGTTGTTCGTTTCTATAAGATTGATTGATTTATTTTGTATATAAGTAAATTTTCTGAAGGTTTGTATACTTCCGATTCTAGTATAAATTTCATCAGCAATCCGAGTAATTGAAATTTGAATTTGGTTAATAAGCTATCTTTGCTCTGTCACAATGAATTATTTTACGTTTGTTTTTCTCTAATTCTATTTCTATATCATTCTTTTCTGGAAATATTTCTGTGATTCTGTACGGTCCCTTGTAATTGTCATCTAGCTTTCCTGTCTTTTGATTTTTCACTAGATAAATGCTTTGTCCTATTTTGAAATCAACTGGATTTATTTTTCTGTCGTAATATTGTTTCGATCTGGCTTTAGCTTTTTCTAAATTTTCGCGTGCTGTATTTCGAATTTCTATAGTTTTAAGCATTAGGTTCTTTACGTAGTCGTCGTAGGTCAGAGTTTCGTCGAGGGGTGGGAATTCTGAAGGCATGCGGGCGTTCCGTCCGTAAACTATCTCGAATGGGGTGTGGTTTGTCCCTTCGTGTCTGCTTGTATTGTAAGAAAATGTCGCGTGAGGCAACCATTCGTCCCAGTCTCTCTTCGTTAAATAATGTTTTAGATAATCTACAAGTACTTGATGGCTTCTTTCTAAAGAACCATTTGATTGAGGATGGAATGCTGTAGTCTTGAATTGTGTGATTTTGAATGCTTTTGCGACTCGTCTCATTACTTGACCAATGAATGCTGCTCCTTGATCTGTTAATATTGTTTTTGGACATCCGTATTTACAGATAAAGTTTTTCACAAATGCATCTGCAATATCTTCAGCAGTTGCATGTACTAACGGTATTGCTAAACTGAATTTTGAAAGATTGTCTTGCATGGTCAATACATACTTGTAATCGTTTGGGGATGTTTCGAAGGGTCCGACTATATCTAGCGCTACTTTGTCAAATACGTCTGCAGATGTGTCTGTTATGACCATAGGTTGTTTAGTTTTAATGCGCGTTAGTTTTTTCTTTTGACAGCTGACACATTTCTTTATAAAATCTTCTATTTGCTTTTTCATATTATCCCAAAAATATTTCTGTCGAATTCTGTTATACGTTTTCGTGATACCTTTATGTCCTGCGATCGGAGATTCGTGATTTTCTTGTATTATTCTGAGTCTGATATCTGGAGGTGGAATGATAATTTTGTCTTTACAGATCGTTATGATAATTTGTGTTCCGGCGAATACCTGTCTAATGATATTTTTAATTTTAATCCATCCAAGATCGTTTATTCCACTTTTACCTTGCGATATGCTTGCTGTTTTAATATTCAAATCTTCCATATTCTGTTTCAAATGTACAAATGCATCATAATAGTTATTTTCCAAAGGTGTGTCTTGTTTATATTCTTGAGTAACCAATGCGATTATTCGTTTCTTTGGTGTTCCTAATATAATTATGTGTCCTATCTGATATTCTGTGACTGGTTTAATGTTTTTCAAGTATCCTTTTTCATCTAAAAATTTACCTATCTCGCCTAGTGCTATTCCGTTAGTGGAAATGAAGCATAGATAATTATCTTTTCTCATTTCTAAATTGTCTCGAGTTTCTATCAAGTTAGTAGATTCTTGTCTTGGTAATTCTACTGAGGCTTGCGAATCGTCGGATACTGTGATATCCGATACGTTATCTAAGTTACTTATTTCAATTGATTTGTCTTCTAGATTCTGTGGATCATTAAGTTCTACTATTGCATCTAGATCTGGTAAAGCGTTTGAAATATTTATCGATATCGGATTTCGTTGGCTCTGAGGATCTGGAGTTATATATGTTTTCGAAGATTCTTTGTTAACGTTCTCAAGTGAAGCTAGGTTCTTGGGAGTCTGCAAAATTTCCGTTGCCTGTTTTCTAATTTTTTCGGTGCTAGTTTTGTTTCTCGCGGCTTTAGGTTTTGAAGGTTTATTTGCATGGGTGCTTTGGTGGCCTTCTAAACCTTTGTAACATGCGTATTTATATGTCGGTCTATGTTGTCTCGTTGTCCGTCGGGGTTCTGGCATGTGGTTTATACCACTGTTAGTGTTAATCTTTCTTGTATTTTCGATGTTTTGTTTAGACGCAAGCGTTCTCGGTTTTACGGTCTCGGTCTCCGTTATCTGTTCGTGTCGAACTGGTAATTGTTCTGTCCTTTGCTTATCTCTAGCGTCGCTTCCGCTTGAGGATGTGTTTATTGTTTCATGTCCGAGATCTTGGAGCGTTTCGTCAACGTCCATCTTTTGTGTGGTCTCAAAGGACTTGTTTATACACATGGGTTCTTGCGAGGGGTGTACGTCTGCCTGAACTGTGATTGTATTAGATTTTTCGCTTCCCGAAGCTGATGCAACGTCTAAGGTTATAATGCGTCTTCCTGTACATTCCTTGTCCAATTCTATTTTGTCATGAAATTTCTTTTGTTTCGAAATTACGTCATTCGTCTTTGAAATAGGGTATGGAGTAATTTCGTCTGCGTCTGTCGTTACTTTCAAATTATCTGTAATAGTTTTACGTCTTGTTCTAAGTAATGGTGAAGGTGTAAATTCAGCTGTTTTAGAAGAACGTTTGTTTAATAAATCTCTGGCTAAGCTTCTCTGGAAATTATTCTTCCTATTGCTGGAAGGTGTTCCTGAACCTGTCGGTGTATTATTAATATTTGGCACGGATACAATCTTAGGGGTGTGAATAATCGTAGCTGAAGTATGCTCTTGAGTGGGTGTCGGGGGTGAGGCTAGAGAATGCCCGCTTTCTGTGACGACTATAGCTGTATTTTGTCTTATACTAGGTATACTCGATTCCATATTACTTTTATTAATTCTATGCTTTACTGGATTTAATTTATAAGAATCATCGCTATCCAGTGATGAGGATTCAGAGTCTACATAATCTGGGAGTAACGTAGATTGATTTTTCTTTGATCTTTTATCCATCGAAGACGAAGATTGAGAATCTGATTCTATTTCTATGATAACAGATTGTTGATTTTCATTCGATTTATTGCTAGCTAAAGTTCTATGATTTTCTGGAGAGTCTGATAGTTCATCCGATGGTGAATCTTCGTATTCAGAACGATGTCTGAATGGAGTAAAGCGTTTAGCACTTGATTTTCTTTTATTAAGGATTTTTAATTTCCTATGTTTACCGGTTTCCTGTGAGTTTGTATTTTTGTCTACGAATTTAGGTCTAAGACGACTGGCAATAGGTTGCGCAGGCCTATTGTTATCCATCGTTCGATTTTTGCTATAGTCGGAATTTGAGTCTAATCGTGCGCCTCTCGGGTTTGTCACGTTTTTAGAATCTACCGTTCCGACATGTTTGTTTCCGCCTGAGCTCGGAAAACCTAAAAAGTCTTCCTCGTCTGTACTCACTGCAGCTTCTTGGATTTTGTAATCTGCCTGTATAGTTTCTTCTTCCACGGAGGAACTACTTACATAACGTCGTCTAATCTTCGCGTCTCTCTGAATTAACCTTTGAGCGGAGTCAGATGACGACCGTAGCCTGGCTATACCCGGTGCTACGTTAAGAGCAGGGTCTGTTGATCGTCTCCACTTGAATTTTATGGGATATACGTCCCTTTTTCCAATATCAACGGGGTTTCTCGACAACGCGTCTGCGTTTGTATTTATTTTGCCCGCTTTATACTGAATTTTATACTGGAATTCTTTTAAACGTTCTCTCCATCTCATTACACGTGACGTAGGGTCATTCGTAGAATTTACCCATACTAACGGTCTGTGATCGGTTAACAATGTAAATTGTCTACCATAGAGATATGGTCTAAAAGTTTTAATTGCATAAACGATTGCCACCATTTCCTTCTCAGTTGTCGAATAATTTCTTTCATGCTTGTTCAAAACTCTAGAAGCATACGCGACGGGCGCGTCTTCGCCTGGTTTTCCTTGCGATAAAATGGCTCCTACTGCGAAACCAGATGCGTCTGTTGTAACTACAAATTGTGACGAAAAATCAGGGTATTGTAGTATAGGTGCTTCACAAAGTTTATCGCGCAAGATTTCGAAAGCTAATTGCGTATTAGAATTCCATTCAAATTTTTTGTTTTTGCTAGTTAATTCTGACAAAGGCTTAGCGATTTTAGCAAAGTTCTTAATAAATCTACGGTAATATCCGGCTAGTCCTAAAAATTCTTTAACATTCTTCGTGGTTTTCGGAACA